>NW_008355363.1:6032775-6040629 GCF_000622305.1 Nannospalax galili | reverse complement strand
ATTTAATATATTGCTATGTGTACAAATGTGTAGTCATTTTAGTAATAATTCTAATTACCACCTAATATTCTCTGATACTGCAACTTATTAGAGACCACTTCTCTCTAATCATGAGCAGTGTAAATGTAATAATGTATAATACTACCTTGAACTTTATTTTTATAGAGTACTACTTCACTACTTATCACTGGTTATTTTTATCAAATCAAGACAGGCTCTGAGATAGAATGACAGAGCTGTTTCCATGTACCTGATTTATTGCAACTCTGTTTTTTTTTTTTCATCTGAAGGTCTAATTAAGGCTACATTTTTCTCCTAATATTGTTCAGAATGGTACAAATTCACAGACAAAAGCAATCTAAGCTGACGATCCCTAAACAGAAATTTTATCAAAAGGAGACAAAAATACATTAATTATTTTTTCCAAGAGTTTTTTCCTTCCTTGGTTTTCTGAAAGAAAGTTTCCTATAAAGATGCATGAAGAATTGGATTTGATATGATGTTCAGGCTGGCCTTAAACACACAATCCTCCTTCCTTGGCCTAAGGAGTTCTAGGATCATAAGCTTATACTTCCGTGTGTAGTCACCCAAGAATTCTTAATCTAAAATTTCCAAAGGGGAAACATTTAGTGAATTCAACATACAAGATTGAAACTAGGATGCCCCAATCCCCTCAGTCTACTCTCTTTCTCACTTTAGGGAATATTTGGGTTCTTGCTCTTGCTTTGTTCTATATGCCTCTGTTCCCTTATGACCATCTAGAAGATTTCTGTTTTAAATTTTGTTTCAAGGGACTGAGCTGCTTAAAGTTCTCCAATATTTAGAAAAAAAGCTTCTCCCACAAAGTAATACCATATAATAGATGGACATAAGTATATGATGTCTGATTTGCCAGCTTATTGCTAAAACAAAATATTACATATTCATACCATATCCTAATTTTAAAAACTTGCCATAAAAGTTGTGTATATTTCTGGGTTATCATGTGATGTTTAGATGTGTGTATATTTTTTGTAGTGTTAAAATCAGGATAATCCTCATTAGAGAAGCTAATGTCCATTAACATAGACACCTACAGTTGGTCAACATACAGGGACTAAAACACTGAAGATTTCTCAGCACCAAATAGTATACCTATATCACATCTGCTTTCCTAAGGCTCAGGTATCATTCTGAAATAGGGTGCAGAAAGATCATGAGAACCAAAGGTGGTAGATGGGTATAAGGAAACAATGTTGTCTGTACACAACCACAACAGGGCAGTTGCACTTATGAATCCACACTGCTTGTGAGAGCATGAAAAACACTGCACAGGTCCAAGCCAAACAGAATCCCAGCTTGGAAATTGGAGATGGGCACAAAGTCCCTTCCTTTATGACAGGATCTCACCACATCCAGTAACTGGGTCCCTGAGCATCAACATACCCCTATAACTTTATTGTACTATAGGCCCTTTTCTCACCAGTTTCCATTCATTCTTACATTCTTCCTCTCCTTTTATATAACGAGACACAGTGATGGCAGACTGAGGTATAGGAATGACAGGTTTGGAGATTATCATGCCCATGCCCTTTTCACACTACGTTGATATGCCCAGAGGTCCACACCTCTTGATCCCAGGCTGTGGTCTGATTTGAGAGATGTGGTGTGACACAAAGGCTGACATCATTGGGTTCCTAGTGTCTAGTTTCATGTATTATTCGTATAACAGACCCTAATCCTACATGGCCAACTCCCAGCAGAGATGGGAGCTCAGAATCTAGAGTCTCAACTCAGTGGGACCAGAAGCAAAAGTGTGAGACATGAGAAATGGTACAGTTTACTGTGAAGGGAATCCATGTTGAGCACTTTTCAGGGGCCAAATGCTTGGTTTTGCTGCTATAGAAAACGGGGTGAGAGTAGGGACAGGGAAACAAGTTCACACTTCTAGCTGACTTTGTTCCACACATCTCTACTTATGTCTGTACACATTGCTTCTTTCTCCCCCCTCCTGTCTTAACTACCCTCAGATACAGTTTATTTGCTGTAGACAGTCTGATCCCTGGAGGTATGAGTTTAGCACAGCAGTATTAAGACATTTCTTTAGGCATGAGGTCCAAAGAAAAATTGTATCCATATTTACACAGAATGTGGATGACATTCTGATACAAAGCTAAAGCCATTCATACAGGCTGGCCTCTTCTCTAAACTTAGTTTGGGTTTTTTAAAGAGCTTATTAGGATAGAGACCTCATTTCACTGAGATAAAAGACATAACCTCAGTAATGCTTGTAACAGGGACTTGCATCACAGTTTTGTGGGACTTAGTCCCAGGAAAGAAACAACATATGTGACTGGAGGATTGGGGATTCAAACTTGTGTTTGTACCCCTCCTCAGGCTATACTAAATTATCTGAGAGTCCCAGGACTAAAAGGGACATGTCCAGTAATGCACATGAACTCCATATCATGTCTCTCCAGGTTGTCATAGATAACATATCTCCAGTTCCCTTAGATTCCTTGATATGCTACATCCTCAAGAATAGGAATGTTTGAGTCTCAGACTATAAAGTAAAAGAAGACTTTAAAAGAACAATAGTATTGTCTGGTTCTAGTAAATGCTTGTTGATGAGAAATTTGTCCAAATGATGGAATCTTAAATTATAACACTATAGTGCAGCTGGGCATGTGTCTGAAATAATCTATATTCAAGCTTTCATGGTCTTCTACCAGAATAGGGGTATATACAAACTGATCTAAAAGGGACATCTTTGATATTCGAAATGAACCCTTACCTTCTAAACAAAAATCAATGAAGAGCAGGACTCATATGAAATAAATATCTTCTTCCATTCTGCAGACCCTCATGTGACCTTCATATTCTCCCATTTGCCCTGTTATCAGAGTTGAAGGAACCAAGTCCTGCATGGCATACAAAAAAAATGGAATTTTCTATCAAATGTCTAATCCTATGCCTATAGCACACTCCTTAAGGGAAATTCATAGACCACCAGAGATAATTAAGTCTATGTTCTTTTTTTTTTAAATGGGTCTTTAAAAATGGAAGGATCAGCTAAGATTTCTTTTCTTTTTTTTTTTAGGATCCATGATAACTTTTGGAGCTTAACTTTATCATATGGTCTTCATGGAAGAATCTTTTCTTAATCTTATATATAGACTTCCTGAGAATAAAATAAAGGATCTAGGAGGAAGCTATGAGGCATGTAGATAAACTATTTTCTCAAAATCCCATTGATCATCTTCCCAGGACAGAGACCCCTTATATTGGCTTGAATGAGAAATGTCTCCTAGAGGCTCCAAGGGTTTCAACACTTGGCCAGTTGATGATAATGTTTGGGGAAGGTCATGGAATCTTTAGGAGTGATGGGCTTGTTGGAGGAAGTATGTCACTGAGAGGGGCTTTGAGAGTTCATAGCATTTTCACACTTCCAATTTGTCTCTCTTTGCTTCCTGTGGGTATTTGAAGATGTGAGTTCTCAGCCTTCTGCTCTTTATGCCTCCTACCATGCATCTATGCCATGATGGACTCTGATCTTTCTGTAACCTTAGGCACAATAAACTTTCTTCTGTAAGCTGCATTAGTCATGCTGTTCTGTCACAGTAACAGAAAAGCAACTAATACAAAAGTTGGTACTAGAAACTGGAATGTTGCTGTGAAGAACCTGAGTCATGTGGAAGAGTCATGTGGAAGACTTTGGAAGTTTGAACCAGAAAAGGAGTCCCATATATAAGTACCAAGAGATATGGAATGGGAAATTGTATTTATCTCCTTCACAGGGAAGGAATAAGTCAACACATGATATCAAAACACTTTATAAAAATGGGGGTCCACAAGGGGAATAAAACAACTGGAAAACAGAAAAAAGGGAAGCCTTATGGTTCCGTGACAAGTTCACTGTATAATTTCCAAAGATCAAGATAAATGTTATTTCTTTATTTAACTAAGTATACTTTGATTTAATGTAAATATGTGATATGCATTCATAATAAATATTTGTATGTATCATTTATTGTCTAAGAAAGCATGTGACAAAATTTAGCATTCTGCCAGAATTGTACAAAATAACTAACAAAACCCATGGTTACTTCATATATATATATTTCATATGTCTGCTTGCCTGCTTGCCTGCCTGCATGTATTAACGTGCACCAAGTGCATGCCTGATCTCCACATAAGCTAGTAAGGTGTTGGATTCCCTGTAACTGAAGGTATAGACACCTGTGAGCCACCATGTCAGTGCTGAATACTAAATACAGGCCCTCTGCACAAGCTTCAGGTGTTCTTACCTTCTGAGCCATCTCTCTAGGGTATGTTTTTATACTTTTATTGAACACTGCATTTATTATTTTGGGCATGGCTATTTTAAAATGTGTGTGTGTGTGTGTGTGTGTGTGTGTGTGTGTGTGTGTACGTGAATGTAGGTGCTGGGGGAGGCCAGAGGCATGGGATCACCCTGGATCTGGAGTTACAGGTGGTTGTGAGCTGCCCTACATGGGTGCTAGGTAAAAAGACCTGGTAAGTTCACACTGCCTTTTAAACTTAGGTACTGTCAACTTCTTGAAACTTATTAAATGGCATCCTTGAGGTTATGAAAGATGATTTACAAAACTTAAAATACTTCAAATACTACTTATCTATTTTAAATGATATTCATTGAGCTACAAATTTTATATTGGCTAAATAGAGGTTTTTTTTCATTCATGAGTGATTAAGAGATTTTATTTTCTTTTTTTAACAGAATATTTTTTAAATTATTTTATCCTTTTTAATTTTGAGAATATCTTACATGAGTTTTGTATTTTATTATTTACTCCCATCCCAGTCCCCCTTCACTCTTCTGAAGTCTCCCTTCTCCCTAGAAATTTCGTGTCCTCTTATTTATTATTGTTTTATATGCACACATATGTTTATAAATATGCATGCACATATGATAATACACTGAGTTCACTTAGTGGTGCCCATGCATTCATTAGGGCTTTCCATTGGGGATTAGATAACCTCCCAGAGAGCAAATCCCTGGAGAAAACTTATTCTCCCTCCCTTAGCATCCATTGATAACCTGTACCTTTTCATCTTGAGGTGGAATGCCACAAACTTTTCTCATCCAATTTGACATGCTTAGTCACTATTCAAATCGTGTTAGGCTATCGTACTGTGGAGATTTCATGGATACATCTTCTCTATCATATCTAGAGTGCATTTTTTTAGCAATAGGTGTCTGTCCCTCTGGCTCTTATAATCATTCAGCCCCTCTTTTAAGATGTTTCCTGAGCCTTAGGTGTAGAAGTTGTACTGTACATGTATCACTAAGGGTGGGCATTTCACAGTTATTTATTTTCTATGTTCAAACAATTGCAGAACATTGTAATAGTCTCCATTTGTTGCAAGAAGATGCTCCTTTGGTGAGCAGTAAGAGCTGTAAGTGTGAAAATCTATTTTCAAAGAAGTAGAAAAATTCCTGAAATTTATATAGAAACACCTCTATAGAATATAGTAAGAAATTATGCTGGTCTAGGAAAGTGGCAATAGAAGTTTCTTCTCTAGAGTCTATAACCTCTCCAATCACGAGTACCTGTACATGTTTGCAGTACCATGAATGGATTCCTTCCTATTGAGAATGACATATCCAATTAGACAGCTGTTGATTACCCCGAGATAAAGTGACACCATTGTACCAATAGTGACAATTGCTGGACCTCTCATTGTTGTGGTTGTGGTTCATAGTTTTGCAACTGGGTAGAGCCATTGATTTTTTTCCCCTACAGCAGCTAGCAGAGTACATTCTGATACTCTGAGAGTTAGGCTATAGGGAGGATTACACGTGACTTCTAGTTCAATAACTCCAAACCTATTTCTGGAGTACGCTGTATCTTCAGCAATAGAGTCTTTCCTTTAAGTACTGAGAGGCAATCAAGGGCTGTGGCAATAGCCTACATCGTTTTGGGAATCTCTTGAATTACTCTGACACACAAATCAAGGATAGATTTCCCTTATTGGGCACAGTGATTTTTGTCATATAGCCTTGAACTATACACATGCACTCATTATATATAGTATATGTAGCTGTAGCAGGATAAAAATCAATTTCTTAAAAATCAGTAGTCTCCTTATATACCAATAGCAAGCATTCAGAGAAAAGAGATCATGTAAATATTCCTATTAACAATAGTCTCAAAAAATCTAGGGAGAAAACCTAATAAAAATATGAAATATTTATAAACTAAAAAAATAAGTTTTTTTTACTGAAAGATTGAGGGAGACACTGGGAGATAAAAAAGACCTCCAATTCTCATCTATTAGTAGAATTAATATTATAAAAGTGACCATTTTACCAAAAGTAATTTACACATTCAGTGCAATCCAAATCACATTCCACATGATTTCATGAAAATCTATTTTCAAAGAAGTAGAAAAATTCCTGAAATTTATATGGAAATACAGAAGACCCTGAATATCCTAAGCATTCTTCAGCAAAGAGATCAATGCTGGAGGGATTACCATACCAGAATTAAAACCATATTACAAAGCTATAGTAATAAAAGCAGCATGATATTGGCACAAAAACAAACATATAGATCAGTGGATCAAAATAAAAGACCCAAACATGAGTGCATGAATTTATAGCTTCCTGATATTTGACAAAGATATCAAAAATGTACACTGGAGGAAAGACATCATCTTCAACAAATGGTGCAGGGAAAAGTGGATTTCCTTATATAGAAGCATGAAAGAACACTCATAAGTATCACCCTGCACAAAAATCATTGCTAAACAGATCAAATAGTTCAATGTGAAACCAGATACATTGAAACTTTTAGAAGAAAACATGAGCAGCACCCTACAAGACATAAGTGCAGGACAGGTCTTTCAAAATCAGACTCCACTCTCTTAGGAAATAAGGCCAAGGATTGATAAAAGGGACTTCATTAAATGAAAAGGCTTCTGTACAGCAAAAGGAAACAATCATTTGGGTGAAGAGGAAGCTCACAAAATGGGAAAGAATCTTTGCCAGCTATTCAAATGATAGAAGACTAATTTCCACAATAACCAAACAACTCAAAAATAAACAGTCAAAATGACCTGATTTAAAAAATGGGATATATATTTGTACGGAAACTTCTCAGACTAAAATATAAAAATAGGTACATAGATTTTGATAAGGATTTTCTTCCAAAATGATTCTGGGAAAAATTTTTATTTAATATTTTAGTGAAAAGTAACAGAAAAAAAATACATAAAATACTTCAAGCTGGTTAAAATACCTCTAAATAATCTACATTACAGTCCTTTTAATAGATTACTTACTATAGATTACCATTCTAAAAATATTCTTAGCATTCAAGTGCTAAATGTAAGATTTTTATTAAGTATATGACAAATAAATATGCTTGTCAAAGATCTTCATATTAAATTTTATTTTCATACTTGATGTTTCAGGAGTCACAACCTCAGCAACCAGTAGCAGTCAAACTCTCAGTCAACTGATTCTCTATGTAACGGACAAAGGCCATGTTATCAGATCTTGGAAGAAAGAGAGATAAAAATTATCTAAAAATTGTAAGATATTATTTACTATTCAATTGTGACACTTACATATGAGAATTGTTGCCTATCTACATCTGCTCTCTTCTTAAAAATATCAGGCTTTTCAAAGTTCTTATTTTTTTTCCAACTTACAACTAAAGGCAAAAAAATGAGTTATTTTAAAATCAATATGTTGATGTCTGCTCAGCCTGTATAGAGCCTTAACTGTGTCTGCTAAATTTAGTTCTTAGTTATTCTACTTTGTTTATACTAAGAGCTATGTCTTTGTTGTTCTCAAATAAGGATAGGTCAATTTCCTTCATATTTTAT
>NW_008355363.1:6007879-6032628 GCF_000622305.1 Nannospalax galili | reverse complement strand
ATATATCTCAAAAGTTTTGAAGAAGCTAGCTTCTTCAGAACTTTTGTCATATAGGTATGTTGAACTTTATCAAATGTCTTTTTTGCATCTATTTGAGATGATTATGTGATTTCAGTCTTTAAGTCTACTCATATGGTAAACTACATTTTTCGATTTGCATATTTTGAGCCAAACCTGAATCCCTGGTGTGGCATGTATGATTTTTCTATAAACGAATGCTCTTAAAATTTGTCTTAAATCTATATATTTACATACATTCATAATCTAGATGCTTATTTCGTCAGTTAATGTGATCCAGAAATTAGGAGGAAACTACATAAGGAAGCAGGAGGAACCCAGATTCTTAAGTTAACTTTAAATTTTTGATTTGCGGTTCTCAAAACCAGAGATAAAATGGAGATCATCAAAAATTACTAGGAGAAATGATTAGAGTCACATGAAGAAGCCCAATTGAAAACTTTAACCCTCGGAATATTTCCTAGAAATAGAACAGCCTATTACTTTGGGAAAAACCCAAGCTAAAAGGTGAAGGATTCCAAAGGAGTGTTGTTTATCACACCTGTGGATAACCATGTTACTGGAAAACAATTGCCCTCACTGGGGTTCAAAGAAAGAAGGGTACTTTCCTCCTCTAGAAAGCCGAATACCATTGTAAGGGATAATATTCCACCCTCTGATTGGAGGATTGGTCTTCAGCTCCAGTGCTGGCTACCTTGAAAACCGATGCTGCCCAAGATTCACTGCTAAAAGCCCCACTTAAGTGATTACAGATAGTCACCAAGATATTTTGGGTGACTCTTGATGTGGCAGGTAAATAACTGTTAATATTATTTCCAATAGTGGCTCTTCATTCTCTGCCTTAATTGACAATTCAGGACTCCTTATACAAACTTATATGATATCTAGCGTTCATGGGAACACCAAAAAATAAGGAATATTTTTCAATCCCTAGAATGGCTCAGTGACAAGATGGGACCATTGGAAATCTACTGAAAACCAGGGGACATTCTTAGACCTATAATTTCCTGATCTAGAAAGATTCTACCTATAACAGCTACACCAGTGCTAGTAGATACAATCAAGCTACTTCCTTTCTTTACCCTAGATTACAAGAAAATATATTTTAAAATGAAATTAATGTATATTTTACTCACACTTATATGTTAAAAATATGTTTTCTTATATTTACTGGTGCTTCCTTGAGTGGGTAGAAGTCTAACCCACCCACACTATTTAAAAAAAAAACTTAATATTTATTCTCTAAAACAAAACCTGTTTTTTAATTTTTAATTTTAATTTTAATTTTATGTATTAGGCCTGCATGTGTGTAAGTGCACCCGTGTTGTGCAGTGCCCATAGAGGATAGAAGAGGGCATCAGATCCCTTGGAACCGGAATTATGGACAGTTAGCTGCCAGGTAGGTGCTGGGATCCAAACCCCAAAGAACACCTAATGCTCTTAACTGCTGAGGCATCTTTAAAACCTTGTCTATGAGTCTCCATAGCTTCAAAAGCATCTCAGAGATGAGGCTGCTTACACCTACAAACTGCTAAATGGCTAAAAGACTTAAAAATTCAAGCAAGAATAAAAGAATATTGTAAATATGAAAATAAATCATATTTATAATTCTATCAATTGCTGTATCATTAATTTTGAATTTGGTTTGCCTCATTATTTTCTTTTGGCAATATTGGTTCTCAGTGATTATAACTTCAGATGTTCACCTTTCAGTGTCTTCCATCATTGGGTTTTTCTCTGAAAATTGCTCTTTTTTATATTATATTTTGCCATATTATCAGTATGTAATCATAAATATTGATTTTTAACAATTTAAGAATGTCACTTGTAGTGCAAGCTACTCAAAGATCATTCTCTGGGGTCAACATAGCCATGAATTTCCTGGATAATGCTCTTTCTAGGGCTATTTGATGACATGATCATGTTACTCTTGTTTATATTGTTTATTCAAAAGTATTATAGCACAGCAATTCAAGCCAACTCCTTGTACAGGTGACCATAGCAAAGCCCCCTCTCCAAATGATGAATAAAATAGATTTTTGTCAGCAAGGATTATGACCCTCATCAGCATGAAATAGTTATAGAAGACTGATCATCTTCAGCTCCCCTAAAGTTTTCTGGGACCTCAGGTCTCATGGAGTGAAATGTGGCAGGTAAATTAGGGAGGAAGGGTGGTAAGAAGGGAGGGAGGGAGAGAGGGAGAGAGCATGCACGAGAGAGAACCAACAACATATGAAAGAAATCAATGACAGAATAAGACTGGATACTCTCTACATGCCAGAGACAGAGCTTGCGTGAGAAACCTCCACAATATGCAAATGCATAAGGCCATTTGAGCTTCTAACTTGTCCTGACATTCTGGCCTGCTTCTCTGCTCAAAATTCTTTCCTTCTTCAAATTACTATCATTTTTTTTACCTTTATCCACGTGTCCACTGTATAATTTCTTTATTCTTCTGTGTTTGATCACTTTTTAAATATTTTCTTTCTGAGATTTCTGGGAAGCAAACACAGGGTCTCATTCCTGATATGCAAATACTCTGCCACCTAAGATTTAGCTTCATCCCTACTTGTGTTTCCTGATGAAAGTTTTAATCCTGCTAAATTGAAGATGGAAATAAGCATTTCTACATACAGGCATGGACAGGCCACACAGACACACACACACACACACACACACACACGCACGCACGCACACACACACACACGCACGCACGCACCAGGCAATACCGTGGAAAGATACCTTGTAAGGTGTCAAACACACCAAACAATACCATGGAAAGAAGCTATGGTTTTTTAGACATCTAGACAGTTGACTCAAATAGCAATTAATTACTGCATGATACAGATCAGGTAAAACATCTCACCCATGAAGCTCATTTATGTGGACTGAAGTAGATTATTTGAACTCCCTCTGGACCTAACAACTTTGTGAATGTTTCTCAGTAATCAATCTTATTTCATAGTTTTCTTCAATTCCACTGCCTTTTACCTTCTCATCTATATGATCCCATTTCAGATATTTTAATGTATATTTATTTATTGAATTTTTCTGCATTTCATATAAAATACCTTAATCATATTTATAACCCCTCCCCCACCAACACCGCCCTATTCCCCCCACTGGGTTTCATGCATTCTGGAATATATGTTAACACCTATTGAGTCAAGTCATTGTACCCAGATGTCCCTCAGTGCAAGTTCATCAACTTGGGCGTAGTGAGCCTATATGGAGTCTCTCCACTAAAGAACATCAACTTTCCCTCACCTAGCAGTAATTGGCTGCCAATAGTTCTTTGGTTAATGTTGGGGCCTGGTGCCCATTTTCCCAGAATACTAACGTGTCTCTCAACTCTGATCAGTGAAGCTCCCTCATGCAACAGAATGCAATGAACACAAAATGCCACAACTGGCCATAGTGTTGAGAATAAGAACCTGCA
Source organism: Nannospalax galili (assembly GCF_000622305.1). Taxonomy (NCBI): domain Eukaryota; kingdom Metazoa; phylum Chordata; class Mammalia; order Rodentia; family Spalacidae; genus Nannospalax; species Nannospalax galili. The sequence goes on along the minus strand of NW_008355363.1, from coordinate 6,029,171 downwards.
GAGTGTGCTTACCTGGACAGGACCCCTATATTAAACTTCATCCACCCAGGTCTCAGGAACCATTGCAGAAGAAGGGGCAGAAAGATTGCAAGAGGCAGGGGAGGAGGTGCATGACCATAAGGAAAAAGGGTTTTACAGGCTCCTGTGACCTTGCTCATATGAAATTACAGCAATGGTGTCAGGTCTTTATTTTATCCAGAACCATTCAGTTTTGAAAATATTGATTAAATTCTAATATCCAAACATCTGTCTCCACACTCATTTTGTTCCTTGTTTCTCATTGTCTTGATTTTGATCCACATGATTTTTCATTAAATTGACATTCACTGCTTTCCATGAACATTTCTTTGAAGACTAAATTTTGGAAGACAGGAGCATAAGATGGAGCACTCTAATAGAGTATGCTGGGCTTGTGTAATAGGTAGCTGTGCTGGAAAAGTTTTGAAACAATAGCAAAGCTCACTAAAAGTTGGTTTGTATTTGTATTAGAATGCACTCAGCAATTGTAAAGAACATCAGGAATAAATTGCTGTAACCTCCCCCCACCTCACATTTTTTATTCAAATTTAAAGAAATTAATACAGTTGATGCTGAGTTTTAGAAATAGGCATTAACTTAAAAGAAAGAAAAATCGGACTCCCCCAGCCGCGTTCACCCTCCCATTTCCCACACAGGTCTCTCCTCCTAGCCTGGGTCCTGTCCCATTCCTTGTCTTGGCACCGCAGACACCAGGGGAACAACCACTGCTTCCTGATCCTTGGCATCCAGACCAACTCAGTTCCTTCTTGGGTCCCCAGGTGCACTCTGGGCCTGGCCCAGCCCTCACCTCCCTCTGCTTCCCTGGGCCTGCAGGACACTGGGGCTGACCTTCCCTCTTCCTGATACTTTGCATCCAGACCAACCCAGCTCCTCAGTGCAGTCCCTAGGAGCCCTTGGGGCCACTTCCTGTCCCCATCTTCCTTTGCATCTCTGGGTGGCATGGCCACCAGCTGCCCTAGATCAGCATCTTTCCTGGGCTCAGCTCCCAGGCCAGTCCAACCCCAAAATTCCTGAGGCCAAAATCTTTCGTGGAGGGATCCAGACCTTAGGAGAAAGCCCGAGAGCATCTGATGCTCATCTGACTTGGGCCTCTGGGATATCCTGAACACAAAAGCAATCTGGCCATTCCAATATAAAATCAAAAGAGAGAACTGGAAGCTTAGAGGAACCAGGTTTTCATGCCCAGAAAAGTAAACCACAAAGACACATAAAGTTCACAGAAAGAAGCAGACCTTAACGTGAAGACTTGAGTTTCACACAAGAATCAGAAATTACAAAAGAAATTTACATGTCAAAATCATGGAGAAAAAATAATAACATGAAAAACCAAAATAACACATCCCCACCAAAGACCAATAGTCCTCTAGAGGAGTACAATGAGAACCCCCTAGAGATAATGCAGGACATGGAACTCAAAAGAAAAATTACAAACATGGTAAAAGAATTCAGTGAAGTTAAAGAACACACAAAAAAATCAAAGAACTGAAGGAAGATAGGGCTAAACTTCTGAATGAATTCAGAAAAGAGTTAGAAATATTCAAGAATACTCAGGCTGAAATGAAGAAGGAAGTAAAACACTCAGTAAGCCAATTAGAAACAACAAGAGAAAGCCACACAAATAGGATGAATGAAATGGAAAACAGAATATTAAGACTGGAAGATAAAGTGGATGAACTAGACCACTCAAGCAAAGATGAAAAATTTAAGAAATCACAAGAACGGAATATGCAAGAATTGTGTGACACCATAAAAAGACCAAACTTACAAATCATAGGCATACAGGAAGGAGAAGAATCCCACAATAATGGCATGGACCAGATCTTCAACAGAATCGTAGAAGAAAATTTCACAAAATTAAAGAAAGATATGCCCATACAAATAGAAAACGCATATAGAACACCAAACACACAGGACCAGAAAGGACACTCTCCAAGGCACATCATAGTAAAAACACTAAATGTACAAAATAAAGAGACAATACTGAAAGTTGCAAAAGAGAAACAACAAGTCACATATAAAGGAAAACCCATTAGGATTACAGCTGACTTTTCATTGCAAACTGGCAAAGCCAGAAGAGCATGGACCAAAGTATTCCCAGTTTTAAATGACCACAGATACCAACCCAGATTACTATACCCAGCCAAAATGTCTATTATAGTAGAAGGGGAAAGAAAAATCTTCCATGACATAAATAGGCTGAAGGGATTCACGTCCACAAAACCAGCCCTTCAGAGAGTTCTGGAAACAATACAAAGAGCTGAAGAAAGGAATGACTATACCCAAGGGGTTGTGGAAAGAAATTCAATGAAAGTATAACTGTGGAAATGTACAGCTAAGAATGTAAACAAAAATAAAAATGACAGGATTCAATACTCATCTTTCATTAATAACTTTAAATATCAATGGACTGAACTCCCCAGTCAAAAGACACAGACAAGGAGAATGGATTAAGAAACAAAACCCACTGTTCTGCTGTCTGCAATAAACTTATCTCACCTTCAAGGACAGACACTATCTTAAAGTGAAGTATGGAAAAAAATATACCTAGCGAATGGTAGTAAGAAAAAAGCTGGAGTAGCAATTCTAATATCCTACAAAATAGACTTTAAACTAAAACTAATTAGAAGAGATAAAGAGGGCCACTTAATTCTGATCAAAGAAGCAATAAATCAAGAAGATATTACAGTCATGAACATAGTCACTAAACTCTGGTGCACTCACCTTCATAAAAACAATACTACAGGACTTTAAGACTCAGATTAATCCCAACTCATTAATAGTAGGGGACTTCAATACCCCACTGTCTCCATTAGATGGGTCAACAGGGCAGAGAGTTAACAGACAGACATCTGAATTAAACAATACTATATGTCAAATGGACTCAACAGGCATCTACCAAGTATTCCACCCAAGCACCAAAGAACATACTTTCTACTCAGCACCCCATGGAACCTTCTCCAAAATCCTCAACAATTACAAAAAGATTAAAATAATTCCATGCATTCTATCAGACCACAATGCAATAAAGCTCACAATTAACACTGGAAGAAGTCCTAATCACCACATGAACACATAGAGATTAAACAACATACTCCTGAATGATGAATAGGTCAAAAGAGAAATTAAGAAAGAAATAAAAGTATTCCTGGAACTAAATGAAAAGGACAATACAGCACAACAAAACCTCTGGGGCACTCTGAAAGCTGTCCTTAGAAGGAAGTTTATAGCTCTAATTACCTACATCAAAAAATCAGAAAGAACACAAACAAATGACCTAACATTTCAACTTAACACACTTGAAAAGCAACAGCAAAGGAAACCAAAACCCAGCAGACAAGAAGAAATAACAAAAATTCGGGCAGAAATTAATGAAATTGAAACAAAGAAAACAATACAAAGAATCAACAATTCCAAGAGCTGGTTCTTTGAAAAGATAAACAAGATTGATGGACCACTAGCCTAGTTAATCAAAAGAAAGAAAGAGGACCTCCAAATCAACAAAATCAGAGATAAAAGGGTAAACATCACAACAGACACCAGAAAGATACAGAACTTTATAAGGGACTACTTTAAAAACCTATATGTTACTAAATTTGAAAACCTAAAAGAAATGGATGGATACCTAAAGGCATGGGAACCACCAAAACTAAAAGAAGAAGAGATTAACAGCTTAAACAGATCCATAACATAAAAAGAAATTTAAACAGTAATATAAAACCTCCTGACTTAAAAAAGCCGAGGACCAGATGGATTTACACCAGAATTCTATCAGACATTTAAAGAAGATCTACATCCAATACTACTTAATTTATTCACAAAGATAGAAATGGAGGGAGAACTTCCAAATTCCTTCTCTGAAGCCAGCATCACTCTAATACCAAAGCCAGGTAAAAATAAAATCAAAAAAGAAAATCCTTAATGAACATAGGTGCAAAAATTCTCAACAAGATACTTGCAAACCTCATACACACACACACATCAAAAAGATCATCCAACATCATCAAGTTGACTTTATCCCAGAGATTATGGGATGGTTCAATATTAGTAAGTCAATAAACATCATAAATCATATAAACGGGCTCAAAGACAAGGACCACATAGTCATCTCAATAGATGCAGAGAAGGCCTTTGACAAACTTCAACATGCATTTATGTCCAAAGTCCTAGAGAGAATTGGACTGGAGGGAACATACCTCAACATAATTAAAGCCATATACAAAAAACCCACAGCCAACATGATTCTAAATGGAGAAAAACTGGAAGCATTCCCATTGAAATCAGGAACCAGACAAGGCTGCCTGCTATCCCCACTTCTCTTTAACATAGTACTTGAAACTCTTGCAAGAGCAATAAGACAAGAGAAAAAGAGCAATAAGACTAGAGAAGGAAATTAAAGGAGTAGTAATTGGAAGGGATCAAATTAACTTTTTTACAGAACATATGATATTATACGTAAGAGATGCCAAAAATTCCACCAGAAAACTATGAGAAATTATTAACACGTTCCATAAAGTGGCAGGTTACAAAATTAACCTACAAAATTCTGTAGCCTTTCTACATATCAATAAGAAGCATCAGAGAAAGAGCACATGGAAATACTCCCCTACACAGTAGCTGCAAAAAATTTAAAATATCTCAGAATAAACCTGACCAAAGACATTAAAGAGCTCTACAACGAAATTTTTAAATCTTTAAAGAAAGAGATTGAGGAAGACATCAGAAGATGGAAGGACCTCCCATGCTCATGGATTGGATGAATTAATGTTGCGAAAATGTCCATCCTACCTAAAGTCATTTATAGATTCAGTGCAATCCCAATCAAAATCCCCAAGACATTTTTCACAGAATTGGACAAAACCATCCTAAGATTCATGTGGAAGCATAAAAGTACTCAGATAGCCAAAGCCACTCTGAGCACTAAAGGCAATGCTGGGGGGATTACTATAGCATATTTTATACCAGATTTTAAGCTGTATTACAGAGCTACAGTCATAAAAACAACACGGTACTGGCACAAAAATAGACACATAGATCAATGGAAGAAAATTGAAGACCCAAATATGAGTAAATGCAATTTCAGCCATCTGATATTTGACAAAGGGTCCAAGAATATTCACTGGAGGAAAGACAGCATGTTCCTCAAGTGGTGCTGGCAAAACTGGATCTCCACCTATAGAAGAATGAAACTAAGCCTCTATCTTTCACCCTGCACAAAAGTCAATTTCAAATGGATCAAAGACCTCAACGTAAGGCCTGAAATTCTGAAACTGTTAGAAGAAAACATTGGGAAAAACCTATAAGATATAGGTGTAGGAAAGTATTTTCTAAACCGGACATCAATAATGGACAAGGGCAAGAATTAACACATGAGACCTCATTAAACTAAAAAGCTTCTGTACATCAAAGGAGGAAACCAGGGAAGCAAACAGGAAACCCACAGAATGGAAGAAATCTTCACCAGTGACACATCTGACAGAGGTTTAATATCCAGAATACATAACAAACTCAAAAAACAGAGAATCAAGACAAGAAGTAACCCAATTAAAAATGGGGTAAGGAGCTGAACAGAGAGGTCTCAGAAGAAGAAGTAAAGATGGATACAAAACATCTTAAAAGATGTTCAACATCACTAATAATTAAGGAAATGCAAATTAAAACCACTTTAATATTTCGTCTTACTCCAGTCAGACTTGCTAAGATCAAGAGCAAATGATACCAAATGTTTGAGAGGATGTGGGGAAAGGGGAACACTCATCCACTGCTGGTATGGCTGCAAACTTGCTCAACCCCTATGGAAAGCAGTGTGGAGAATTCATAAAAAACTACAAATGAACCTACCATTTGATCCAGTTATACCACTCCTTGGTATATTCTCAAAGAACTCATACTATTGCAGAGACAGTTGTACATCCATGTTTTTGCTGCTCTTTTCACAATAGCTAAGAGATGGAAGCAACCTAAGTGTCCCTCAATTGACGAGTGGATAATGAAAATGCAGTTCATATATACAATGGAGTTTTAAATTGCTGTAAGGAAAAATGAAGTTATGCATTTACAGGAAAATGGGTGAAACTGGACAATTATGTTGAGTGACGTGGCTCAGGAACCAAAAAGCCAGTGCATGTTCTCCTTCATATGTGAATCCTAGAACCAAATCCTGATAAGTGAGTATGTATCCAGACATAACTACAGGAACCAGGATAATGGAAAGGAAACAGAGAGGTAAAGGAAAAGAAATAACCTGAAAGAGAAGAACAGTAGGAAACAGGTTTTAAGGTTTTAATAAGGGAGATATGGACAAAAATTGGGTTAGTTTAAGGGAGAGGGGAGGGAAGGGTATACACGGAACCTAGGGGATAAAGGGAAAGAAGGTGCTCAACATGGGCAGGCCTGTAGGAGAAGAGTATTATTAAGGGAGAAAGGGGCGAAATGGGGGCACCTTAAGTGGGAAAACCATGATGGAAGGGTGAGGCAATAAAAAAAAAAGAGAAATCGATTACAAGCAAATCACTAGTCTCAATGTATGATTATCTCAAGAAATCAAGCAAAGCAGGGTGGGGGGGATTCAAAGATACTCTATTAGTCAAGATTCACTGGTAATTAAAACTGAAATATTATGCTCATTGAAGCTATTCCAAGTTCCACTCTTTAATGGCACACAAGTGTCCTGACATTCTGTGGAAAACTTGTCTTTAAAATGGCTCTGAGCCTCTTCAAGCTCTGTATTATGAGGGGATGGAAAAATTAAGATGATTCTTTGGGTCTGGGTCACTAAAACATTATACAGATATATATGTACCTATAAAAGAGGTTGAATGCCATCCTGAAAGCCATACAAAGTTCTTAAATCACGTTAAGCAAGTTAGTGATTGGATCTGATTTCTATTCAGGAACAGTATTCTGAAAATAGACGAAAGGGTATATATAACAACAAAAAAGAAAACTTTGAGGCAGGAGAATCAGTTAGGATACATTAGCAGTAATATGAAGTCTAGACAATAATGACGAGTAAAGGTAGCTGTTAGAAGAAGTAGGAATAAAATAACTAAAATGATGTGTTAGGAATAAGTTCTGAAGTCAAAATCACAGAAGTTGTTACATGAATAGGGGATTTAAATGCAAAGAGTAAAAAGACTGACTCTCAGGTTTGTACATTGACAATTAAAGGAAAGTTGTCCCTGTTATATGAGATGGTTATTATTGTGTAAGGACCTAGTATAAGAGGATGGAACATACTAACTCCAGTTGGTAATGACATTTGAGATTCTGTATGGTGTTCTGGTAGAGCTATACAAAAGTTCATTGGAAACTCTCATTTGAAAGCTATCAGAATGATTTCCTTGTTCATGTATTTACTGGCCTGCCAACCTGCCAACCTATCTATTCACATTACTTACCCTTCAAATGTGTAACCTAATCTGGTATTATATTTTCTGAAATGGAAACAATATTTTCTTAAAATTTACTTTTACATTTCATCTACCTTTAGTCACTGGAATAGTAGCAATTACCTAATATTAATTGTATCAATTTTTATCCCTCTTCTTTTCCTATTAAAACATACTCTGTTAGCCTTATGTTTTGAACAGTTCCCATCCTTCTTAAGAAGCTCCAAAATTTGGAGTTCATAAAACACTGAAAGACTTATATTAACAAAGGTTTTCTTAAAAGATATTGAAGACCATAGCTAGATTCATAGTTTCTTATCTCTTGAGTATAGTGGTTACAAATACAGCAATATATTCTAATAACTTCCTAAATGAGTATAAAAATTGTATGTACTGTGGCCCAGGTTACTGGAAGAGCCTTAATCTTGGGCGAATTCCAGGTCTTAGTTATCTCAGAAGCAATGTCTACAGTTTTTGCATTCACAATTCTAACTATAAATGAATTTTGACCTAAGGGCTTCAAATTTAGAATATAGTTGTATGATCCTGACACATGGGATTGGACTCTCATTTAAAAACTGATTTCACAGAGGGAAAGGACACATTGAATGAGTAAAAAGTTCATTCAAGTTGAGGTAATTTAGAGAAAATTTTATCTTAATATTGTTCCTTGTTTCTTTATTTTTCCCATTTCATCACACTCTTATAAATCACAAAAGCTCACATATAAAAGACACATCAAGTACCTCGCAGGGATAGCAATTTAAACAATCACAATCAAGGTCTAGGAAATATTTACTATACAATGGTCATCTGGTATCATAGAGACAGACAGCTAGGTAAAACAGAAAATGAAGGAAAGTTGACCTGCATCACTTTGTGAATGCAATAACCTATATGGGAATCATTTATCTCATTCTCCATTTATCACTGGTCCATTTTTATAGCTGCCTAACTATAAAGTTGGCTTATAAAGAAGTCAATATTTCAATAATTTTCCATTTTAAAACTGTGTTAACCTTATGAAAGTTGTAAAACAATGTCAGCAAATGTCTGGTGCAAAAAATTTCACATTTGACAAAAGTGATAAATTAGGAGGATAAAGAGAACCAAGGCAACGCTTTCATTGTTGTCGTTGTTGTTCTTGTTCTTGTTGTGTGTGTGTGTGTGTGTGTGTCTCTTCTTCTCAATTACTGCTTAAAGAGAGAAGAACCCAAAGAGCCAACACATAATGAAACCGAGATTCAATAAGATGTCTGTTTAGTAATCACATTTTGAACCGTGTGTTTGTTCTCATCCTACCTTAGAGTAAATATTAATATACTCACACATTTGTAGTAACTTATATAGTCCTCATAAAATTTAAATCTGAATCATTGTCATTATTTCTTTCAAGTCATTTAAGTAGCTTCTTTGTTGGTTTGTTCCTTGAAAGTCATTCATGTGTGCCTAAAGATATTCAAGAAGTTGAATATAGTATAGCCGTGGTTTCTTAATAAAAACTCACGGACTTTAAAGGAATATTTTATTTGTTTTTTTTCATTTTGTTTGTATGAATGTACAGCCTGCATATGTGTAAGGGCACCCATATTGTGCAATGTGTACCCATATTGTGTAATGTGCATGGAGGGCAGAAGAGGGCGTTGGATTCCCCTGGAACTGGAGTTACATATGGTTGTTAGCTGTCAAGTGGGTGCTGGAAATAGAATCCAAGTCCTCTGCAAGAGCAGCCAGTACTCTTAACCTCTGAGTCATCTTTCCAGCCCCTAAAAACTTATGGTCTTAGTTCAAACCATTACAGATGTGTTCCTGAATGGGCTGGTATAAATTAGAATCCCATTGCTAGACATTCATCTTAAAATATAAAAATGCCATTGCTGATTATTAAAGTGAAATGCAACTGTATGATTTTATCAATATTTATTATGTAACTTAAAATATATCCTCAAAGCTACAGAAAATGTTCTGTCTGAAATATTGTATTTTCATGCTATTGAAGATAAAGGGAAACTGAAAGCTATAGAACATATATTCTCTTTGAAGAATTTTATTTTCCAAAGAAATTAAGGATTTCTTTTTAAAAATTGGCTTTAGCTGGGACAAATGGCTCAGCAGTTCAGAGCAGTGGCTGCTCTAGCAGAGGACCCAGGTTTGAGTCCCAGTACCAAGATAGTGACTACCAACCATCCATAACTCCAGTTCCAGGAGATCCAGTGCCCTCTTCTGGCCTCCACAGACATTGCAAAACATGGATATAGTTACATACATGTGTATAAGCAGGCATATCACTCATCCATGCATGTAATTTTTTTAATTAAAAAATAATAAACACATAATAAGTATTGGCTTGACACGGTTGGTAAATGACACCTAAACATCAAATTATCAAGGTTACATCAGATTCCTACCATAAAGAGAATATGCCATAGTCACCTTTCTTTCTGTAGTCTAGGTACTGGAGTGTAAGAAGTAAATGTGAACATACATAATGGGAAGGATGGGTCAGATCTCCCTTGGCTGATCAAGAAACAAAGCATGGAGAAAATGGCTGCTGGTAAGTCATTGAATTTAATGGTTATATAACACTCTCTCACAAAAGCACTCATATATTCAAATCTTATGTTAACACATTAGCAGATTACAAACAGCACTAGAGATACATGAATTATCAAGTGCCCTTTGGAAATGTACAAATCATGCAAATATATAAAAGTCATACTTAGAAAAATAAACAAACAAAATGAAATTGGCAGATTTCAGGATAGATAATTTTGGAATAAGTCACGGGCAAATGGAACACCTAGACATAGAAAATATATTTGCAAAAATTAGGCAACTGAAGAGCCAATGAGCAAATTAGACACAATTTAATTGGTAACAAATAAACTGAAATACTTACATTAAAAATTCTCAAAAAGCCACACGGAGAGAGTAAACGATGGGCAATGTTACAGAATAATAAGATAGAAAAAAATGACAATAGACAATTATCAGAATATAATGTTTCAAAATAATCAAATACTTAGGATTAGTTGTCTGGATACTACCAGTAAATATAAATACAAAAGAGAAAAATATTTATAAAGTGATATTTATGAAAAGAAACATTTTAATGCTGTTTTTTTGCATTGCTGTGGCAAAATATCTGGTCAAAACAACTTAAGAAAGGGAAAATTTATTTTGCTTCATGATTTCAGAGGCTTTTTCAATCTTTCATGGTGGAGAAACCTGACAGGGCAGATGAATTCAAATTATGACATACAGGAATAAAAGCAAATGAAAGCCCCTTCACTAGGTGACTTTCTCCCTACCGTGTTGCATTAAGGATTATGTTTGTTTCAATGAACATATTTTTGAAAAATATTTATCATTTTATGTATATGAGCATTTTGCCTGCAACCATGTTATACAATGTCCATGGAGGCCAGAAGAGGGTGTCATCCCCTGGAACTGGAGTTATGGATAGTTGTTAGCTGCCATGTGAGTGTTGAGAACTAAACCTGGGTCCTCTGCAAGAGCAGCCTGTACTCTTAACCTGGGAGCCATCTCTCCAGGCCCTCAACTGAATTTTTGAGAACCACATTCAGACCATAGTACCATTATGTCATAGTTTGTACTTACCTTGAGATACTATATAAGATTCTATACCTTAAGAGCCTGTTTGATTAATCTCAGAATGCTTTTGCTAATACCAGAATTCAATATTCTAAATGTGAATATCTTCTGATTAATAAATGATAATAAATTAAGGTAAAAAGTGGTTGAGTTTCAAGAATTTTTGAAAAATACACCAAAACTAATTGCTACAAGTAATTCAGAAAAATATTTGATTTAATGTTAAAAGGATAGTTATTTGATAGAAAAACAAACCTGATATCATTTAACAAACTCATTCTAAAGAAACAGGAAAAGCAATACATAAATGTAACAAAATATAATCATTATATTTGAAACAACAAAGACAGTGAACAAAAAAAATCATTGGAGAATATGCAAATAAAAGAAGTAAAAGGGAAGACTTGAACATGGCGGGGGGATTGATAGAAATGAGGTTTATATTAATATGATGTTAGCAAATATAGCTCAGCATGGCCGTATCCTAGGGCCTTAGAATAGCCCTACTATTTAGAGAATCTGGTACAAGAGAGGGAACAGATCTGTACCTATCAGAAAATTACAATTACTGAATATTTATAGTCATTAATTTCATATGTGATATTATGGTAATAGTACATGTATGTCCAGCATATTAATTAATATGCTTTGATAATAAAATTTATTAAAGTACTATGAGCTGTGCAAAGTAAAAGGGCATAGAAAAGCTGCATAGTTTATTTCCTCACATTATGAAATTGAGATCTAGTAAATTGCAAATTTTTTGACTCTTAGGAAGAAAAATACCAGAACAAGGAAATACTAAAGTACTAAAATCCAATACCTATTATTTCACTTCTGAGATTATACAGACAGGTATACATTACTACAAAGCATGTGTGCAATGCTTCAAGTAGTTTTCTGTTGGCTTTTATTAATCGGTTAATTTGAAATTTTACTACTATATCCAGAAAAACACAGAATAACTTCATAAAATGTGCTTATTTTCTAATAATTATTTTTTGTCTAAGAATAAGTTGGGAGCAGTCATGGTCTGCTGGTGAATGTCCTCTAGTGACATGTGCTCTAAAAGCAAGCTTTCCTAGTTGTAGAATATGTACAGAACTACGTCATCTGTTCAAAAACATCCTCAGATTTTAATGAAAGACATTTATACATTGGCATGATACATGACTTTTAAGATTCTAAGAAAGAAGTTTCTAACAAATCTATTCATTTACTTTTTGTTTTTCAGTCTTGAGATGAATAACAATGATAATTTCTGAAAGGAAAAATGTCTTGTCTTTTGCATAAAACCTCAATCTACCTAATACTGTTTCAACTATGAATATTAAAAGCACATGAATTATTTTGCTTTGATGTTTTTATTTTTGCCAAGCAATGACTGAAAAATGACCGTAATGAGGAGTGATTTAAGCATATGATCAATGTTTCACCAACATAATTCTGTCTTGTCCTGTGATATTCTATTCATCTGTGTTCCTTCCTCTCATCCCTCTGTTCTTGTTTTCCTCAGTGTTTTGTCTGAATCCATTTACATAAACCAGGCTGCTAATGGTAATGTTTGGATAAAAGCCATTCTCTGTCCTTTTGATCATCATGACATGCTTTCCCTGAAGTCCTGCAGCATCTCATTACACAGGCCACCTGGGGTCTTGGAAATGTATAATTCATACTGTTTTGCTTGCAAGAAAGAACATCACTAGAAAAATAAATGAAAGTATGACTATTATTCATTCATTTTTTTTCTTCCGTTTCCAAAATCACTTCATTGTTACAAGTATTGGTGAAAAGATGTGCACAGCATTTTTAATATTTAAAAATAAAAGTGATTTTATACATATTGTATTAAGAACATGTTAATTTATGTAGTACCACTTGTAAATGTCACTACATATATAGTCTGGAAATTTGCTGACATGTTTTAATTTTGAGATTTCTAGCATTAATCTTTCAATTATTTATTTTGGAGTGTGATAAAATTAGATTTTAAAATACTTTATCTGTTTTTGAAAATACATTTCTCAAATCAATACTTATTTAACTTGTGAACTCCCACATACTGTGAAGTTAAAGAGATTATAATTGCTCAGTAGTTTCAAGAGTAAAACGTTTGTTCTTTAAAAATATTTCCCTTGAATTAACAATTACTTTAACTTCCTGAAACATTGGTAGCTATTTTTCTTTTACAAAGTTATGCTGCTTGAAGTGCAATTATCAGACACTTCTTCTACTTGTTAAAGAGTAAGGATTTTGTCATAATATTTCAGAATAAATTAGAAAATTTTCTTACTTTATTTTCTTTTTTTAAAAAAAATTGTTTGACTGCAAAACTTTTGGAAGACCTTTGACAAGAAAAATTTAAATATACTAGAAGTTATGAATGATGTGATAAAATGGAAAGAAAGAAATCTACCTTGACATATAGAAATTACCAGATCACAACTTGACAGGCAAAATTCTCAAACATAATGGCACAACACAAATCTGTGAAGGATGATAATTTCAGAAGTAACATAAACTAACACTTACGCATCAGTTGAGTTACTGATTTTGAAAGCTGCTGCTCATAGTTTTAATTATTTTTCTCCTTCACATTCTTCATAAGCAATGCTTAGAATATCCAGTTATGAAACACTGATCTGTAAACTCAAAAGAGTCTTAGTACAGGCCAGGCTAATCTATGTAGGGAGTTCAAGGATGGCAGGGGCTAAGAGGAATCCCTATATTAAATGAACAAACAAGTAAATAAGGAAATAATGCCTCCTGAAGTCACCAAGATCCTTCCTAATCATGGATCTGTTTGCCCTTCCAGCCCTCCAGACTTTGATTGAGCCAGATGTGGTGAATGACCACAAGGAAATAGAGTTTTCCAGAAACGTATCAGTTACTGATATGAACCTTCAGCAATTGTGACAGCATGCATAAGTACAATGCAAGCTCAAATAAGACAAAATGCCATAAAATATGTGGGGAAGTATGAAAGAAATTCCAACTCTACCTGAAGAACTATTGGGAATTGATGGCTGCTGGGTAGGGGAGAATCAATCTCTTTTACGAATGTAACTCTTGGTAGGTTAATCAGACTCCAGTGGATGGACTCACACTGAAGGAAATATGGGGACCAAAAATAGGCTCTGTAGGACTTATTACGTATATGATAGAGTACATTAAATTGGGTGGGGGCAGTAAGGTGAAGTGTGGATTTGGGAGGGGATCTGAACATTATCAAAATTTATTGCATGAAGATCACAAAAATTCAATAAAAAATTTTACCACCAACCCCCCCCCCAAATAAATTAATGTCTAAAATTTTTCCTTACAACAATATGGAGTTTTCTAGGCTTCATGGTCCATTGCTTATTATTTTTTTCTTAGAGTCTGGTTTCTTTGTGACACTGACAGTCAGTTACTCTGAACTTCCACTGGGTATCAAAATACTAGAATCATGAAAAAAACTAATAGTTTTAACACTATTTCAATCATTCTCCTTTAATTTTATATTTCTTCCATGGTCTGTGGTCTGTTTTTTATGGAGAGTTATCTAAATTCTAAAGAAAAGGTAACACTTTAGCAACTATCTCTATCATAAAGCCTTTTATACCTGTCCGCTCTTCTGGATGAAATTTAAAACTATTATCACCTCTATAAATATATGTTTACATCAATCTTAATGGAAAATATATCTTTTTGGCTTGCACATTTTGATTGATGATGACTTATTACAAAGATCAAAGCACTCAGAACCCTTTCCTCACATCCTTTGTAAAATTAAAGTATAATTAGTCTCCTTTTCTGAATATTGTCCTGGCTCAGAAGCAGAATATTAATGGATATAAAGTCAAGGCTGTTTTTTGCCTCTAATGCCTACCATGTGAGGGAAATTTTCATGGTTTTTGAGTTTTATTTGTTCATTATTGTTATATTTTCTATGTGGATATACAGTTTCTCCAACATGAATTTTTGTTTGGTTTTGGAAGATGCCTCTTTTTTTCTGCTAAGTTCTCTTGCTGATCCTATCAAAAACTGATTTACCTTTACTATCACCTTGTTGATTTTGAAAGAATTTTAAAAAAAAAGAATGATTCCTGTAATTTTTTCTTTCTCAGAATTGTTGTGACCATTCAAATATTTCATCATTCTCTAAAAAGCTTAATTTTTTTTGGGTGAAAATTGTTAGTGGAAATTTGACAGAAATTCCATTACCTTTATTTACCAACTTTGATAATGTGGATATTGTTTGAGACAGGGTCTTGCTATGTCAGTGCAGATTGTCCAATAATTCACAGTCCTTTGTGTTCAGTTTCCTCGGTGCTGGTGTTACAGGACTACACTACAATGAATGATGAAATATCAATATTTCAACAACATTTATTCTTCAAATCTGTGATAACTTTTGTATCTAATTGGGGCTTATTGAAAATTTAATCAGTGCTGTACAATTTTTAATGTAAACATATTTTTCATCATTGGTTATTTATACATATTTTATTCATTTAGAGGATATTATAAGTGGGATAATTTTCTCCATTTATTGGTCAGATACATTGCTACTGGCTTAAGGCTTAAGGAATTTCAACTGATTCTTTCATGTTGTCTTTGTATCTTATGAATCCTTGTTTACATTCTTTACTTATATGTAGCAAGTACTTCAATTTATCTTGAGTTATTAGTGTATTTTACAAATAGAATAATGTGATCTGTAAGTAAGAATAATTTTCTTCTCTATTTTGATGGCTTTCATCTTTTACTTTTCTGATTACACGTCAAACTCTGTTTTGTACTATGTGGAACAGTAATCAGGAAAAGCTACATTTATTGTCTTGTCTAAGAAGAAAATTTTCAATTAGTTTTTCTTGTTAATTATTGGAGTAGTTTAAACAAGAGTGGGCCTGATCTTATTCTGAGGTCTTCTGCTTCCCCTTAGAACTGTTATCTCAGAACTGAGCTCTATTTTATTTTTTCTATTCCCGCTCTAAGGTATAATACGCTATTCACCTGTATAACAAAAGACTCACCTCATATTTATTGAAAAGCATATCAAGCATGGTATAAACAATATTTAATAACAGTTCTGCAAAAGAATAAGTTGCTTTTCTGTCCCTATTGACTCAGAAAATGCAAAATGCCACAGATAGATGCCATCAACCTCTGACCATTGCTGTTTGCAACATTTGTGTGGGAGACATTATTCACAGTGTCATTGTTATTTTCAATGTCATCACTGCCATATCTCATGCACAAAAATCTTATTATGAGTCAGGGGTATACCTGAGTCACAAATTGGAAACATGGTATAAGATTGAAGGTATGTTTTTAGCTTAGCTTGGAAGGGTCAATTAAGTTGAAATCACAAATCATGGTAGGATTGTTTACTTTGTTTCATATTAGGAGTATGTAGTTCTAAACATTCTCAAAATATATGATTGGCTTGGTTTACAAAGTTATGTAAAATTCCAATTTGTAAATGCTTGTCATAAAAAAAATCTTTCTAAGAAATGTCACCCCATAATTATTCTAATGGTCAATATGATTATCAACTTTGCAGGAAATAGAATACCCATGGAAGCACCTACTGGGCATGTTTATGAGGGATAATGACTGTGTTAATTCAAGTACGAAGCCTTGCCTAAATGTGGGTAGCACCATTCCTTGGATTGAATAAATAGAATGAATGTAAAGAAGCTGTCTAGCTGAACAGGAGAATTCATCACTTTTTGTTTTCTGTAAGTAGATGCAAGGTCACCAGCTACTTCAAGACCCAAGATCCTTTAGTTCCACACAGTGATGGACTGTACCCTCAAACAGTGAGCTAAACTAAAGTCTTTGTTCAGTTTCTATTAGCACATATTTTATACCAACAATAAGACAAGAATGTAATAAATAACAATAAAGTGGAAACCATTGCTGTGATATTCAAGTTCATGTAATTAGTACTTTGAAACTGGTTTGAGAAGAAAATATGGAAGAGCTGGGAAACTGAGCTACGAAAACCCTTGAACACTGTAAATACAGCTTACTGGGTTATTCATTGAGAAAAACCACATATAAATGTCTTAACAGTACAACTCAAGACTCTGGAAAGGCAAGAACAATTCAACACCAAACACAGTAGTTCAGAAGATTTAACAAAAATCAGAACACAAATTAATGAAATAGAAACAAAGGAAAAATATAAAAAAAATTAATGAATCTAAGAACTGGTTCTTTGAAAAGCTAAACAACATAGGCAGACACTTAGCCCAGCTAATGAAAAGAAAGAACAAATTCAAACTAATAAAATCAGAGATGAAAGTGAAGACATCACAACAGATTCCCGCAAAATTCAGACATTAAAATAAAATACTTCAAAAACCTATATTATATTAAATTTCAAAATATATTTTTTAAAAAGATGAATTTCTAAATTCATGGAAACCACTAAAGTTAAACCAAGAAGTGATCAGCTTAAACAGACCCATAAGAAACAATGAAATTGATACAGTAATACAAAACCTTTTGACTAAAAAAGGTCCAGACCCAGATGGATTCACAGCAGAATTTTACCAGACGTTCAAAGAAAACCTCAAACCAGTACATCTTAAATGGATCAAAAAGATAGAAACAGAGGGAGAACTCCCAAATTTCTTCTATGAAGCCTGTATCACTCTAATACCAAAACCAGGTAAAGACACAACAAAATAGAAAACTATAGGTCCATCTCCTTAATGAGCATAGATGCAAAGATTCTCAAGAAAATACTCACAAACCAGATGCAGACACACAACAAAAAATATCACCCACCACAATCAAGTTGGCTTTATTCCAGAGATGCAGGAATGGTTCAATATATGTAAATCAATAAGTGTAATAAAACATATAAATTGATTTAAAGACAAAAATCACATGATCATCTCAATACATACAAAAAAAGCCTTTGCCAAAATCCAAAATGCAATTATGTTAAAAGTACTAGAGGGGAATTGAACTGGAGGGAGAATACCTCAACATAATTAAAGCTATACACAACAAACCCATGGCCAACATCATTCTAAATCGAGAAAACTGAAAATATTGTCATTAAAATCAGGAACTAGATAAGTCTGTCCACTATCTCCACTCCTTTTCAATATAGTGTTTGAAACTCTTGAATGAGCAATAAGAAAAGAGAAAGAAATTAAAGGAGTATTATTTAGAAAATAAGAGATTAAATTATCTCTATTTGCAGATGATATGATTTTATACACGAGATTCCAAAAATTCCACTAGAAAACTGTTAGAAGTTATTCGTACTCTCAGTAAAGTGGCAGGTTACAAAATCATCTTAAAAAGTCAGTATCATATCCATATACCAATAACAAGCAATCAGAAAAAGCACTTGAGGAAATCCTCCCATTCATATAACTTCAAAATTAAGAAAATGTTTAAGAATAAACATAACCAAAGGCATTAAAGCTCTCTACAATGAAAATTTCAAATCTTTAAAGAAAGAGATAGAGGAAATGGAAATTAAAATACACTAGGAGATGGAAATACCTACCAAGCTCATGGATTGGTAGAATCAATACTGTGAAAATGACCATCTTACCAAAAGCAATTTATATATTCAATGCAATCCCAATCAAAATACCCACAACATTCTTCACAGAGCTTGAAAAAACTCATCCTGAAATTCATATGGAATCACAAAAGACCCTGGATAGACAAAGAAATCTTGGGTAAAAAGAACAATGCTGGGGGGACCACCATGCCAGGTCTCAGATTACATTACAGAGCTACCATCATTAAAACCACATGGTACTGGCACAAAAATAGAAATGCAGATCAATGGAACACAATAGAAGACCCAAGCATGAGTACATGCAATTTCAGATACCTGATATTCAACAAAGGTGCTAAGAATGCACATTGGAGGAAAGATAGCATCTTCAACAAGTGGTGCTGGCAAAACCAAATCTCTAACCTGAAGAAGAATGAAACTTGACCCTTATCTTCCACCCTGCACAAAAGTCAAATACAAATGGATCAAAGACCTCATTTTAAAACCTGAAACAGACAGAAGCTATTGCTGGAGCCCTTGGTTATCTCCAAGAACTCAGAGGTAAGTTTCTATTGCTAAAGGCAGGTCATAATTTGGATGTGGAAGGTGGAAAAATAATCTTTAGTTTCAAGGAAAGTAGCTTGAACTGAGACAGTTCTTACATCAGTGGGTCTGGGCGCAGGGTCCTGTTTATCTTCAAAAATTATCTGGGGAACAGCTTTGTGCTGAGACATCTCTAAATGTAGCTGTCTGGCAAGTTCCTGTTTTGCAAAGAGGCCCTCATGGCCTACCTTGTGAGGTTTTTTACACTGGGAGAGGGTCATCTGCAGACCTGGACACTAACAAACATGCATGGTGGAATATGTAAGGTCCAGTGGGGGGGTTTGGAGGCATGGATGGGTGTCGCGAGCCACGACTCTGTCCAGCAGAGCCGAGGAAAAACGACACAAACACCAAGGTGAGGTTCAAGCTTCTTTTTCTCACTCTTCCTTTATCCTCTCTTTATTCTTCTCCCTTGTCTCTCCCTTGTTCCTCTTGTGTCTCCTCTTGTGTCTCCCGAATATGTAAGGTCCAGTGGGGGGGTTTGGAGGCATGGATGGGTGTCGCGAGCCACGACTCTGTCCAGCAGAGCCGAGGAAAAACGACACAAACACCAAGGTGAGGTTCAAGCTTCTTTTTCTCACTCTTCCTTTATTCTCTCTTTATTCTTCTCCCTTGTCTCTCCCTTGTTCCTCTTGTGTCTCCTCTTGTGTCTCCCTCCTTACACACTTCAGCTCTTCATATAGCGTTTCCAACAGCCCTCCCCCCAGCCAGGACCAATCAGGGCACACACACGTGCAGCGAGCAGGCAGAGTGCAGCTCATTGGCCATGTAGCAAGATCATCAGGCAGGCAGCACCTGTTCGGGCTCACCATGCTTCAGGGAGTTGGAGTAAACAAGCGAGGATCACGAGCCTTGGCAATCAGCCAAGAGTTGAAGTAAACAGCACGAGGCTTGGCAGCCAGCCAAGGCGCCATCTTTGGCTGGCTTGGCCGTGCTCGCTTCCCACAGATGGGGGAAGGGTTCTAAACTCTGAATAAGAGATGTGATATGAAATGTACAAAATCTCAATAAAAACTACTAAAAAACGATCATTTTTAGAAGTCTTCTGATGGAGTTTTGGGAATCTCTTATGCCCAGCCTTAAGTGATACATCTACAATGGAACCTCTACACCTAACGTTCATAGAACATAGCAGAATTGGGGGAGGGAGAATATTAATACATCTCTCAGCTCTCACCGGTGAAGCTTCCTAATGCTAAAGATGGTGATGGTAACACAGAAAGTCACACCTGGCCAAAACATAGAGAACAAGAGATTGCAGAGTGTGTGTCTCTGGATAGGACTCCTATATGAAAACTCTGCCACCCAGGACTCAGGGATCATTGTGCAAGAGGAGGCATAATGATTCTAAGTGCCAGGGGTGGTGGATGACCATAGGAAAACAGAGTTTTCCAGGCAGCTAGGATCTTGCTCATATGATTTTATAGCATTGGTGAAAGCATACACAAGACCCATGCAAACTCAAATCAGACAAAAAATCACGATAGAATAGGGGAAATTGGTGACAAACCCCAAGCTTACTGGAGGAACTATTGGAATTTGATTACTGCTGGGTGAGAGAGAATTGGTCTTCTTTAAGGGAGTAATGTTAGATAGGCTGACCAGTCCCCAGTGGATGAACTCACACCACACCAAGGGACATCTGGGGACACAAAATTGACATGATAGACCTAATCATGTATGACAGAATACATGAAATCTGGTGGAGGGCTATGAGGAATACAGATATTGGAGGGCATCTAAATATGATTAAGGTGTATGAGGTGCACAAAACTTCAATAAAAAATAATTAACTACATATGAAAAGAATTTTGTTGCATGCAAACACAGAATAATAAGGGAAATGTGGATGGTGGAAAACAACTCTTGGAGGGACTGAGATACAGTCAATTTCTGTGACATGGAAATGAAATTGACTGCATACTGCTCATGTTCTGAATGAATAAGGTATCTAAATGTAATGAACTAATTTGGTTTTTGGTGGAAATTTCAAGATAAGGTAGCATTCAGACTGTGGAATAGTTACTACTGACTACTTGCTTTCATTTCTTCATTGAGAGAGAAAAATAGAGTAGCAGAAAGATAAGTGTGCAGTGTGGGGAGGAAAGATGTGTGAACAAGTTTAATG
>NW_008355363.1:5987204-6005470 GCF_000622305.1 Nannospalax galili | reverse complement strand
TGATGGGTGCAGGCAATTAGAAAACACTATACATCAATTCCCTTCTCTTTACCTAATTTAACTACTATACAGCCTAAATGCCTGGTCTCTCTTCTTTGGGTCCCTTCTCCCATGAGATATGCACACTATATCCCCTAACCTTCCTGCTTTCAAATAATAATGCAACTTAAAATGTGAATAATTCTAACTTAACTAGCAAATAACCCAGTTTACTGATACGAAGATGGATAAAGTGTGATATATGGTACACAATGGAGTGGTGTACAATAGTGAAAATGGACTGAAACTCATGAAGTAGTGACAGATCCTAAAAATGCAACATTGAATTAATTCTATATGACTACATTAAGTAACTATGTCATTTGACTATTTCATTTGTCAAAATGCAAGAAATATATGTGTTGATCCGTAACACTACAAAAATATAAATAAAAATGATTACAATAAAAAAAAAAGACATACCCTCTGCTGGTAACGTCTCTGTAAGGGTTATTTGCCTGATCAAAAATTAATTACCTAGGAATGTTTCTCTAGGTTCAGCTCACAAAAGTCATCACAGCAGTGATACAGGGGCTAGACTCCATCTCCTTCTGGCAGGAGCACTTGGCAGTGCTACTAATGAGATGCTAGGTGAGTTTCCATGCTAATGTAAACCTTTCTGGAAAACTCTTCAAAGACTTGCTTAGAAGTACGTTTATTGGTGATTCTAAGCTCAGTAAAGTTGACAAAGAAGATCAACCATCACAGCATACTTACTATCTACTAAGACCATTTTCAAATTATATTTATTTGTTTGGAAAAATGTGTTTTTAATTATATACATTTTTTATATACCATGTGATAATTTGATACCTATGTGCAATGTTGCAAATACCAAGAGAAGCTAACTTCACTTAATTCCTTTATACATTAAAATAATTTATTCTTCTGTTGTTTTCCACTGTAGAATTATTCATCATTAAAATGTTGAAATTCCTTGGGGCTGGAGAGATGGTTCAGCAGTTAAGGACAGTGACTGCTCTTGCTGAAGATCAGGGTTTGATTTACAGCATCTACGTGGTGGTTAACAACTATCTGTAACTTCAGTTCCAGGGAATGTGATGCCCTCTTCTGACCTCAGGTCAGACATGTTTGCACCTACCCATATTTAGGCAATATATTCATACAGATAAAATAAAAATTATGTATGAAATTTTAAACAAAAAAACAATTCCAAAATTCTTAAAATTCTTACATGACGTGCCCAAGATATATCTGCTATTCATATATATGTTAATCTATTAAAAACACATTCTTCTTTTCTTTTTTCAGTTCATAATTTTTTTCATGTATTATAATTTAATTTTTTAAAATCGGTCTGCAATTCTCTATCAGATTTCTGTGCCAGACTATCTATCAGCTTCTGTCTAGGAATTTCTGTTTTCAGTTCAACTAAATTGAAAAAATGTTTCTCAAATTTTCCCTTTACAATATTTTATGGCAAAGTTTCTTTCACTACTGATCTTTAATTGTATTTAACAAAAAATCTTTAATATTGCCAACAAAATTCCTCCTGTTACTTAGCTTCTTCCCCCAGTATTTCTGGATGTCCTCTTTTACTATTTATATTATACAGTATATATTTCAATATATTTTTCAACTTTATGGTGGACAAAATTCAAATGCTTTATATCTCTTAGAAAATAGTATTGCATACTTAATTCAAAATGTTTCAGTAATATGTTCTTCATAGGAAATGATGCTATGACTGCCATCATTTCTTCCCTCCCTCCCTCCTTTCCTCCCTCCCTTTTTCCCTTCCTTCCTTTCTTCCTTCCTGCTCCTATCTTCAGTTTAACAACATGCCATAACTTTTATTCCTCTAATATTCTCTGTGAAATCCAAACTATATGTCAACATTTAAAAAGATGTTCTTGATCATTTAATAGTAAAAATTCATGAAGTTTTCATTCTTTTATTAATATGTTGAGTTGTATTTAGAGAATGTTTCATATTTTTTCTGTGTGTATGATTTATGTTTTGATTTATTCAGAAACTATGCAAAGATATCTGTGGTTCTTATCCTACACACAAATCAATAAATACAATTCTTAATGAATGCCCTTAAAATGAATATTAAAAATTCCATTATTTGCTGTAGTCATACTCACACTGCCATAATCAATACACATGTCTTATTTCATGTTTTGTTAAGGACTCAGGTGTGAAGACGGAATAAGCCTAATCTTAAAAACATCATAAAATATTTTCATACAAGGGGCTTCCTGTCTTCTTATTATCAACATATAAAGGCATTTAAAATACATAATGGTTTTCAAACTTATAATCACTTATCATTTTCTTCTGTAAAATTATAAATGATGGCATCCATTATATTCATTATATCAACTAATTTGTTCAAATCTAGAAAAAATGACACAGTTTCAGCATAAGCAATCCGTACCACTGTGGGAAACAAATGTATTAAAAATGGCTATTTGTTTGAAGGTATTTTGTGAGGAAAATACTGACAGAGGAAATATATAAATATTAGTGTTAAAAGTCAAATTTTGAAACATGTATGTTCCTATGTAAGTATTACCCTAATTACAATATAGGATACTGCTATTAACTCAAATTACTTTTCCAATAAATTCCTTCTGTTGACATAAAAGTGTAACTCTCACCTCAAAGGTGATAAGAGATGTTTATTCTGGAGTCAAATATGAGTGACCATGGCCCAGGAACACAGATTCAGGTTACCCAAAACCCCATGTTCCAGCATGGTAACAGTTGCCTTACATTTTTATAATAACAGAACAAAGAAAAGTCATAACTCAAGACACTTTTCAAATACATTGGAGGATACATTCAGTAGGCGGGTCACAGCAAAGCAGGGGGGTTCTTACTATAGGTCTCAGATATTATCTGATATTATTAGCTTTTGGAATGGTGAGACTTGGTGGTCTGTTAATACATTCTAAAGATTTTTATCTGTTAGTCACAGGATGTTAGATAAGAAACAGAAGTGGGAAAGGAGCGGCTGTAGAGGGGGCTAAAGATGGCCAGAGATAAATGGTAATTAGACTCTGGACCTGCAACATTCCAAACTCTCCACAGTCTCTGGAGTGATAAAAATTTGGTCAGCCTTGCAGGAAGTTCAGTCCAGGGTGCAGGAGTTCTTTTTGGGAACTTTTCTTTCACACTTCCTATTAGAGACAACAGTTTTCCCAATTTACTATCTAGAATACTTATGCATGTTGTCAAGCATAAATCTTTTTAGCTATCCATTTTTTTAGTTTTTAATGTTTGCTCATGACTGAAATATTCATTCTTTAAAATGTGTTTTATTTATTATTTTTATTTTTATGTGTATGAGTGTACTACTGTCTGCATGGATGTGAGTGCACCCATGTTGTGCAATGCTACAGAGGTAAGAAGATTCATCAGAATTCCCTGGGCAGTGGAGTTAAGGATGGTTCATAGCCATCATGTGGGTGCTGGGAATTGAACCCAAGTCCTCTGTAAGAGTAGTCAATGCTGTTAACCGCTGCGCTCTCTACAGTTGCACAATAGTCATTCTTAACTTATGATGAAGAAACTTTGCCTATTTCTCTTTAGTTTATGGCATTTAAGGATGTATATGAGCATGAAGTCAGTTCAATTTTATTTCATGTGCTTAAATTATGTAATTTATGATGTTACATATTTATGTTTTAAGCTTTTTTGAATTTTTAATTATGTGCATATGTGTGTGTTGTGTGCATGTATGTGAGTGTAGTGCTTGAAAAGGCCAGAAGAAGGTGTCAGATCCCCTAGAGCTAGAGATACAGGCAGTAGTGAGCCACCCAAGGTGGGTGCTTAGAATGGAACTCAGATATGAATTAAGAGCACTAAGAGTGTCTTTACCCACTGACTATCTCTCCAGCCTCCTATGTTGTTATATATTTTTTCTCAGAAATCTGAAAATGCTTCCATTTTGTCTAGATATGGATTTTAGTTCATTTTCTATAGGTCCTATGATTTCTTTGTACATAAAACATGATTCTTTTCAACTTGGGAAAAAAACTTGTTATAAATTTTATTTATTATTTATTCCCTTGTGTTTAAAATAAAAAAATATATAATTATGAAATTGATTATGCACTTTCTGATCTACACAGGACAAATAACTTGGAAGGACAGAGTCTCTTTCTGGGAATTTTACTACAGCAAATTTAGAAAAAAACAGTACTGGTTTTAGGGAATAGATGCAGTAGCAGATGAAAGATCAAACTTTCCTTAGCACAGAGCTCTCTAACACCTACTTTATTTATATGAATACTCATTATAAGAGTTAGGAAGGAAATATTGGACCAAAGCAAGACTGGAAACTGCCAGGAAATACACAAAATCTTGTAGCTTCATGTCTTATGGTTGGTACTTTACTTCCAAAGGGGTTAAATGACTCAGACCTTTCAACTTTGTTGCCTGTATCACTCACCTCTGTCCTGGACTCACACCACTCTCTGTATACAGCTTCCCTTGACAGATGTCTCATAGCTCTAACATCTCCAACATCTTGGGGTCTCCACTTGTCAATCAGGCAATTTCACAGCTTCATGGAATGGCCTCTCAGTGCTCCTTGTTCTAGCATTGCCTTCTTTAAGCAGGGACTCTAATGCTACATGCTGCCTGGCCATGGAAGTTTGGGCAGCTCTTTGATGACCCTCTCACTCTTGCATTTTTCATGCCTCCAAAGCCAGCTCCAAGGGAACAAGACTATCAAGTCAGCTGTCAACTTGGGGTGGACCTTGGGGTTCTTCATCAACATTAGCAGTAGCTTTTGTTTGTTGTAGTATTTTAGGAGGAGAAAAGATCTTAGGACTTTTCCTTTTATAAGGTGGAAGGTTGAGTGGGGTCTTGCCCTGGAGGTATTCTTTCACAGTTCAAATGCAAATCTGGAGGCCTCTCCTTCAGCAAATGACTAACTATAGCATTATTAAATGTCTTAGTGCCCTTTGTCAATCCAAAACTCTACATTTTGTATTTCTTTGTGCCCAGTTTGTTTTTTTTTCAATATAGATATATACATTATTCACCATTAGTAACAATGCCACTGATTCTACCTTATCTTGTCTTGAAATTTCCTCCACCAAAGAAATTAGTTAATTGCATTTTGATTTAATCTTAGGCCAGTTCTTTGGCCTCAGGCAGATGGCAGCCAGATGGCTTAACAATATATCCCAATTGCTGTTCAAATCATTTATCCATCTCTGATAACATCTTGAGCTGGGGCTCAATTAGAATTGTGTTTTAAACATGATTTACAGCATTCAACTACTTTTCTAATACAAACTCCCAAAGTTATCCACATTTTTCCAAAACTCATGATCAGGTCATCCATAACAACAGCCCACTCTTTGATACTAACTTCTGTATTAGTTACATTTCTATTACTGTGATGAAACAGCATGACCAAGGCAACATACAAAAGGAACAGTTTATTGGGCTTACAGTTTCAGGGGGATAAGAGTCCAACATGACAAGCAGACAATGCATGAGGCAGCTGAACAGAAAGCTACACGCTCACATCTTCAAGCAAACACAGGAAGCAGAGTGACACAGACTGGAAATTTATATACTCCCAAATCTTTCCCCCAATGACATGCTTCCTCCAGCAAGGCTTGTACCTCCTAAACCTCCTTAAGCAGGGCCACCACCAACTGGGGATAAAATGTTTAAATACTTGCAGCCACCACCAAAATTTTATAAATATTTTTAAGCATTGTAGCAATAAATAATATTAATTTTTCCACATATTCTAAAGCAAATTCCCAAAGATAAAGATGAGTTTCTTTCCAAATAGATTATTGCTAAGGTTCAGATAGCTCTGTCCCCTCACCAACAGTGTCTCAAGGACTTCTCAAACTCCTGAGAAAAGGGAACTGAGTCGATAAGCACCTTGGTCTTTGAAGTCAAGAGAAGCAGACTTTTCTCCACTGTTTGGCCAACACAGCAGGCTTCCCTTTCGATCTCTAAATAGAATAGGTTTTAACAGTCCTGTTCTCCCACTCCCCTCCCCCCACCCAACTTAAAAAAAAAAAAATCTTTCCGCCTCCTGCAGAAAGCAGAAGCCTCCCCCTTAAAAGACCTGAGCTCAGGACCCAGGACAGACATTTTCCCTGCCCAGAAGGGAATCTGTCCCATATGTTCCTTTGCTAATAAACTCTGCCTCTCCTGATCAACCCTATTCGTTACATGGCTACTTTTTACCTATCAATGATTACCTTGTAAAATAGGCATCTCATACCATAGACAAGCTGGCTACTTATGAAACAATGATATGTTTGGCTGTACTTATTCATTCTTATGAAGTTATAGGGCTGCATCTATGTCCAAATTTCATGAAATATTGTGAGGTTATAGACAGGCATTTCATTTAATATCTATCTTGGAGGATACTAGTGTCCAATTTCAATGTCAAAGAATTAAGAAATCTTTTTACAGGGCTAGAGAGATGACTAGGAGGTAAAGAGCACAGACTGCTCTTGCAAAGGATCTGGATTTGGTTCCCAGAACCCACATGGCAGCTAACAGTCCTCTTTAACTCCAGTTCCAGGAGATCAGATGCCCTCTTCTGATCTCCATGGGGAGGCAATACACTCATAAACATGAAGTAAAAATAATAAATAAAATATTTCTTTAAAAAATAAATCTTTTACTTATTTATTTTTAAAAAAATTTGTGACACTGAATTTCAGACATTAGGCCACTGAATTACAACCCCAGCAAGACTTCTCTTTTATAATGATATAAATGTTCTAACCTTGCATATTACTTTCTTAAGAATGTGTTAGGACTTCTAGTGCTGAATGGTTGCCATTAGTGTTATATTAAAAAAACATGATTAGAATGTACTACATACTGCCTGCTATATTTGTTGCAATTTGAACGGCTAGTCTATAAAATTATAAGTTCTGTTTTCTCGGTTGATGGCTCTTGAGATTCCTTGTTAGCAGTACCAAGATGTATTTTTCTCTGAGCATAAAATTGGCTTTAAGAGATTGATTCTAAATGTTTCCAAAAAATGATGGTGTAAAATCAAAGTGAAAAGAAAGTGAGAATGAGCTTTAACAGTCTAGACACGAATTCAAACTCTTACATTAACTGAGGATGTGTTTATGACTTTAAACTGCCCTTTCATAGCAACTATTTTATGATTTTTTAAAAACAACATACTACAAAATAGCATGCCGCTATAAATATTCCATTTAAACTTTCCAACTGGCCATCATATTTGTTGCAGTTCAAAAAGTTTCTATATATATCCCCAGTAAAATAATTGCCAGGTTCAAGTTTACAAAAATTAAGTATGTAGACTGAATAGATAAATGATGTAGGTGACAAAAATGTGGTTATTTGGACATTGAGTGGCTTTCTAGGTATATGTTCATCTCTTATTTGATCTTCAAAACTTTGTGATAGTATTTGTCAGGCTTAAAAATCACTAGTTAGGCTCAAAATAATTGTATGAATATTTAAACTATCTAAGGCAGCATATTTCAGTCACTGATGTGATCATTTTCAAGAAAACTATTAGAATTTGTTATTGCAGAAGTGACCTTTTTCTTGTAAGTAAAGGGCACATCTTACAGCTATCTAAACATGTCTTATCTACTGAGAAGTTTTAGAAAAAATAAGATGTGGAAGTAGTTTTTTTCCAGTTCATTACCATTACCCTCGTGATGCTGACATTTAGACACTTAAATATAGTTTTTCATCAGTACAAAGTTGAAGTCTTCCTGGAATGCTATTGAATCTCATTAAAGTACAAAGGTACTAATAAAGGAATTGAGGAGTTAAATGACCTTGTAGAGATCCAGTGAAACTCTTAAAGATCCTCCATAAACATGCAAAAAATCGAGGCAGGGATGCTTGAGAAAGTTTCCAACAAACTGCTGTCTATGAAAACCTCATCACTCTCCTAAGTGCCATTGCATTTGAGCAGCAAGCAATCACAAGCTCCATTTTTACATAAATTCCCATAAACTGCAGAAAGATCACAAAACAGAAAATTATTCTAATTTTGAGTTTCTTCTCTCCTGTATTTTATGATTCCATTCGGGATACAGTTCCATTCCCCACCACACCAGGCCATTTACTACACTCAGTGCCTGGCCTTGCAGCCTGGGGATCAATGCAGCTATAAAGTTAACAAAGTATTGGGGCTTTCTATGAACATGTATCCAACCATGCATGTGCTCACCTTTTCTTTGCAATGAGTTTAATGATATTGGACACAAAATCTAAGGCATTTCACAGACTATTTGGTATGTACAGGAAATTATAGTTCAGAATGAGATTTTCATGTCAGTTAATTTAATGTGTGGAGTCTGTCAGATATACCGAGAGATGGATAGTTACATTATTTGCATAACAAAATAATCTCTCTTTCCTTCTCATCTCCTGTAGCTAGCCTTCCTTGAGTGTTTCATCGAATAATTTCCTGCCAAGAATATTCCTGCACCAGATAATGGAAAACAAAAAAGCAGAAAAACTTTAATCAAAGTCATAATTTCACAGAAAAATTTTAACTATTGACATGCTACCTTTGTCTTAGAAATATATTGATATTATACTTTCCTATTCATTATTTTTTATCTAAATATCATGTTTCAAGTAAAAAAATCAAATACTTGTACTAATTACAATAAAGAAAACTAAATAAAAGCAGCGATATTCACTTCACTTATATCAATTTAAAGTAATGTCTTATACACTGCAATTGTCAAAGCATAAGAGTGAACTGTAAAATTTTTTTAAATTATATTTCTCTACTAATTTGCTTTATGTTGCTAATTATTCCCTCTTTTAATAGTGGTTTTAGTACTTTATGCTACTGTCAAATTTCTTGTTTTAAATTACTTAATTTTCATCTTCCACTGTGAAGGTTGTTATTCTACTCAGAAAATATTGACTTCTTCATGTGGCTGTCTTTTGCTTGGCATAATCGTAAATCTACTCGTTTTCCATCTTAAAAAGAGATAGATTATTTGAATGGAATCTATATGGAAGCTATGAAGTTTTGCTAAAGATTATGATATTTTCAAATCAGGAAACAGAAATTTGATTATAAATCCATTCAAGTTTCCATATGGAAACACTGTACTTGCAAAAATACAATTATTA
Source organism: Nannospalax galili (assembly GCF_000622305.1). NCBI lineage: Eukaryota > Metazoa > Chordata > Mammalia > Rodentia > Spalacidae > Nannospalax > Nannospalax galili. Next base: position 5,996,320 of record NW_008355363.1, on the reverse strand, counting down.
GGATTAGATATGGTGGCCTTTAATCCTAGCACTTGGGAGGCAGAGGTAGAGGATCTCTGTGAGTTCAAGGCCATCCTGCTCCACGTAGTGATTTCCAGGTCAGCTGGGGCTAGAGGGAGACCCTGTCTCAAAAAGTCTAAAAAAAAAGAGGCTGGAAAGATGGTTCAGCAGTTAAGAACACTGGTTGTTCTAGCAGAAGACCCGGGTTTGAATCCCAGCACCCACATGGCAGCTAACAACTGTCCTTAACTCCAGTTACAGGGGATTCAACAGCCTCCTCTCTCCTCTGTGGGCATTGCATGACATGGGTGCACTTACCTACATGCAGGTGATACACGCATAGACATAAAAAAAATTTAAAAATAAAAAAAGAAAGAATAACAGTTATTGCCAATTCGTAATCCCCTTATTTTTCTATCATCATATTTGATCAGCAATTTCCACATTTCAGGCAGCTCATAATTGTTTTCCTTAATAAAAAATAAAAAATATATAATATTCCACATTAATCTCTGTAAACATGGAGAGTTACAGATATTCAGATAAGAAAATTAGCATTAATTACCTTTCTATTGTCAAGACCTCCTTGTACCTGTGTCTGTCTTGAATATTTTTTGTTCTTCTGTGTGTGGTTAAAGTGGTTCTTTGTGAGGGTCATGTTTTGTAGTCCAGATGTTATTATAAAAATCACATTTGTGCTCTATGGAGTTGGGAAGTCAGATTTTAACATCTATGAATAAAAGTACTAAGATCAAGGACAGAATGGTATTTTCTGATTCTGATAGTAAATTCTAGTTCTCTACAATCTTATCTTCTAGTGTCAGGTTTTTCTTATACAAAAATGAACGAGCACGGGGTAAATGAGACACAATTTCCACCCAACCAAACAAATAAATGTATTCAGTATACTGAAAAATATGAGTAGAATGAAAGATACTAATGGCTGTCAGTGGTTGACTAGTGGTTTGTCATGAAAAAGATAAGTACTGTTTAAGAGCTGTAGTTAATCTTGGGAGTAATGATTTTCTTGTGCTTGTTAAAGTAAGTTAATCCATTTTCATTCTTGTGTGAGATCTAAACTCATAAAACAATAGTTACAAGTTCAAATCCTAGCTCTTTCCCTTAAACATCAAAAAACACTTCAAAACAGTGATTAACATGTTTTAGATATTTTGCTTCCAACCTTCTTTGTATGGACATACTTATGCATCTCTCTTTCCTTATCTTTTAGCCATGACTTGCAAACAGCAAGAATCCAACAAAATGTGGATTGGTTGATTGTCTATGGGAAAACAATCTAGTTAAATATCATCTAATCATGTAATGAAAATTCTTTCATTGAATGAAGAAGGTTATATTTGTTACTTTTCTGTTGCTGTGATAAAACACTTTCACCAAAAGAAAATTATGAAAAAAGAATTTATTTTGGCTTATGTTTCCAGAGAGATAGGAGTTCATCATGGTGAGAAGCATGAGGCAGGCATGGCAACAGGAGCAGGGAGCTGAGAGGTCATATCTTCAGTCACAAACATGAAACAGAGAAAGCAATGTGAAAGTGGGGCAAGGCCATGAATGCTGGAAGCCTGCCCACAGACACCTCCTAAACATTCCATGGCCTCTCAAGCAGTGCCACCAACTGGGAACAAATCCATAATATGTCTATGTATGACATTTCTCATCAAACCACCACAGAAGTTTACATAACTAAAATATTTTTTCATGCAAAAAGTGATTGCTATTCTCAGAATATAAGTCAACACCCATGTCATATTGCTTTAAAATCCAAGATTATTATTATGTAGAGAATCTGTTTACTCAGAAGAAAGTGAAAACTGTGAGCTGTGTGGCTAATATTATAAGCTTCTATTCATTAGCCATCTCACTTGAACACCTCATTGCTTATATATGAACCATGATGTTATTAAATAAATCAGCATAAAATCTAGTAGAGAACCTTTCCAAGATCAGAAAAGGGTATTGGATCCCTTGGAACTGAAGTTACAAATAGTTGTTAGCCACCATGCAGGTGCTGGGAACAGACCCAGAACTCCTTGCAAGAGCAGTCAGTGCTCCTAACCAATGAGCCTTATCTGTATCAAAGCAAGATCTCTACGAGTCCTTTTGAGATAGGTCTTGCAACTTCTGCTGTTTTTAACAAATGTTAAATGTTGCATAAACATGGACACAACAGGAAGAATAAAGTAGCAATAAAAACAACTAGGTTGTTTAACAGAGTATAGAAACAATTTCTGACCTTGCTTCATGTCAGAAAAAAATGCAGTTGAGTCCAGGAATGGTGGTGCACACCTTCAATCCCAGCATCTGGGAAGCAGAGGCAGGTGAATCTATGAATTCAAGGCTAGCCTGGTCAACATAATGAGTTCTAGGCCAGTCAGGGCTACGTAGCTACATAGTGAGATCCAGTCTCAAAATAAAATGCAGTCCAATTTCTTTTGACATTACAAAATACATATAGACTAAGTTACCCACCAAATGGAAATGTTTCTTATGAATTTTCATTAGTGTATAGATACAGTGGATATATATACATACATATGTATATATATATATATATATATGAGTTTTAGTCATTCACTAAGAAAAAGAGGGGCCAGAAAGATGGTTCAGTGTGTGAAGGAACTTGCCACCAGGTCTACTGACTTGAGTTTGATCCCTGGTATCCACATGGTGGACAGAGAGAACCAACTCTTGAAAACTGTCCTTTTATCTCCACGTGCATGCTATGTCTCACCTCCCTTAAGAAAGAAAGAAAGAAAGAAAGAAAGAAAGAAAGAAAGAAAGAAAGAAAGAAAGAAAGAGAAAGAAGAAAGAGGAGCATGAGAGAGAAACAAAGAAAGAAAGGTAATTTTAGAAAGAAGCAGGATCATTTGTCTTTTGTCGGAAAATGGATAAACTGGAGATCATCACATTAAGCAAAATAAGTCAGATAAGCCAGACCTGGTAGCAAACACCTTTAATGCAAGGCATGCATAGGAGGCAGAAGCAGGTGGCTCTCTATGAGATTAAGACCAGCCTTTTCTACATTGTAACCTCCAGGCCAGTCGTGGCTACAGCTAGAACTTGTCTCAAAAACCCCAAAATAAATAAATACATAAGTCAGATGTTGAAAGACAGAGTATCTTTTCTCTTAGTTGTGTGTCCTAGAATTATCTACAGACATATAACACCATATATATGTGTTATGTGTACTTATGTGTAATTTATACCATGAAAGCAGAAGACAGGCTATGGTAAGGGATGAAGGTAGCAGAAAGGAAAGGGAACAATGGTAGGAAATTTGAGTGGATAAATATAGAAAAAAATTGAAACAGGTAAGACAATCATAATTTTCAAATTATATATTTTCCATTTTTTTCATAATAATTTTTCTGACATTAGTTGGTAATCTACATAATACTATAATATGAAGCTATATTATAGTTCTCAAGGATAGTCATTATTTCGTGTCTTACAACTGAGGTCCAAAAGAGGAAAAGCCTAAAAAAACCAAAAGTTTCATGAATGAAAATTTTATTTTAAAATAAAATTCATTACCATTTTATAGATCTTCAGTCTCAATATGTAAACTGCCATGTATATTTTTCAAAGTTTTAAAATCATTTAAATAGTAAATCAGTATAAGTGAGATGTTACATTTTCAAATATTCTCACTTATTTTTTAAGCATGTTAGATATTCAAAAGTGAGTATATTAATCATGAAAATCCTAAAATTAACTCAATGCCTTTAAATTCTGAGGAAAATCTGGGACCTTGGAGTGTATATGGAAATGACAAATGTATGTTTCAGTTTTAAGGCTTATTTCTTACTATGTAAGCCAAAAAATGTCTCATCAGCATTTGATCATCACAATGACTCATCATTTTAAATAATAATTACAGGAGTTAGGAGATAGAGCTCCATGGGTAGGAGCTTAAGAGCTCTTCCTGTTATTTTGGAGGCCAGGAATTAATTTCAAAAAAACAGAATTTGATTCCCAGCATCCACAACAGGAGGCTCAAAACCAACTGTAACCCCAGCCCCATGGAATCAGATGCCTCTGTGGGCATCTGCACATGTCCATATGCACATACATATATACATACACACACATATGAAAAATAAAATAAATCTTAAAAATAATGATTATGGAATACCATTCTGAAGTTGCCTATATGAAATTCAGATTTAGATTCAAGTAGTATTTATTACATATCTAATGAGCTAGATGTTATCACATGTTGTGTCTATTAATTTCTGGTGATAATCATTGAGGGAAGTAGTCTTTTCTTAGAATTTTAGTGCTTTAGCTTCACTAAACATAAAATACTAACTTGGTGAAACTTTTTTTATATAAAAAAACAAAATATTAAATCTTAGCATCCTTAACTCAATCCGTGTAATCGTTAGAAATTATTATGTGAGAAGAATTATTGAACATTCCATTGTTAGTCATTTGTTTTAGCAGTAACATTCACACTGCATAGACCCTCAGAATGCAAGCACTCATATTGTCCTTATTTGTAATGAACTAAGAAAAATAAAAGTAATATCTAATATCACATATTGATATATAATTTGATCAACTTGATAGCTCACATTTTATGTGTAGTTTCACAAATATGTTAGGTTTCTTAAAGGCATGATATAATGGGTAGACTCAGTATTATAACTAATATTGCATAGATTAGAATATTGAAATACACAGAAGATAAATTAATGGTATAATTCTACATTTATAGTAATTTGTGGAGCCATAATTGGGAATAAAATTCAAATTTTAGCCCATGATCTTGGTTTAATTTGAAGATAAAGGTGCACACATGTATTTAAATATACACATATGTGTGTTACTTTCAATAAGTGATGAATCTATTTTTTTTCCATGAACAACCTTTATTCGTAACACTGCTCCTGATTATTACACATTAAATATCACATCATGATGATAAATGTACATAGCTATCTTGTTCACATAAGTAAGATTAGAGTTCAGTACTGAAGGCATTTTGACTTTTGTTCTACATAAGCAATAATATTTCTGTTTCAACAACAATAAAGAATCTTAAATCAGTAACTTAAACATAAAATTCAAATTTATCCCTAACAAATTCATCATCAATTCACATTGATATTGCAGTATAATGGAGCTCAGAGATTTGTACTCAGTATACTTTCTACTCAGCCTTCATACTCAAGATGATGGGGGCTGGAAAGATGGCTCAGCAGTTAAGAACACTGACTATTCTTGCAGAAGACCCAGGTTCAAATCCCAGCACCCGTATGGCAGCTAACAGCTTTCTGTAACTCCAGTTCCAGGAGATCCGATGGTCTCTTCTGTCCTCCATGGGCACTGCATGACATAGGTGCATTTACCTATATGCAGGCAATACACACATACACATAAAATAAAAATAAAAAATATTTTAAAAACATGAATAAATGATTAGATGTATTATCTGGATGAAGCTTTAGTTACCAGCTTGCTGGTGGATAACCCACTCAAAATTCTACAAACAAGCAACAGTGACATGTTGTGGACACAAATTTTTTCAGAAATATTTCCAATGTGACTACTATTATGAAATGCCCGAGTCCTTACTTTAATTGCTTAAGGATTGGTTTCAGCTACAATGAAAAATGAATGGAAGATCTTGTAGCTTTCAATATAATTTTTCATCACATTTAGATGGAAGAATAGATAAAGGAGTAATGGGAACAAGCATTAACTGTTTAAATGTTTTAAACAGTAAATACTTTGTTTTATAGGCCATACAGTTTCCATTACAAATACTCCATTCTACTAACATAATAAAAAAAAAATCATAAACACATCATCCTGGATGCTTTTCAATAAAACATTATCATAGTAAAGAAAGAAAGAAAGAAGGGAGGAGAAAATAAAAGAAAGAGGGCATTTGGGTGGTCTTGTCCTAAGGTAGTCAGTCATTTTCCAATACATATACTAGAGTTAACGTAATTCTATCCAGGACTTAGGTCACACTATGCACAAATTGTGTACATTACAAAACTCTATGGGTATAGCATATAAACTATTTGAAGCCAGCCAATATAAAAATTAATTTAGCATTTTCAGAGTACTCCACATTTAGTTAGCCATGTTATATCGGTCAAAAGATTTCAAAAGTGTTTACTAAATACTAAAAAGTATTTTCTTCTTCCCAATTTTTATTTGGGTGCTATCCTTCAGTTCTGAAAACCCAGTCATAGCTATGAGGTTAGAGTCTTCCTGTCCACTGAGTTCTTTCTTATATAAATGTCACAATGTGAAATGAGAAATGTACACCTTTCATAATATCCAGAATTGAGTATCTTCAAATGTCTTTACAAAATGCCTTTACTACAGTCTTAAAAAAATTGTAAGGGAAATTGAGAATAAATGAAGCTACTAGCAACCTATTAACACGGAAACACATAACATAGACTAATGTTAGTGTGCATGTGCATATCACATTTAACAATTTTTCTTATATGTATTCACGTTTTTTAAATGTTGCCTTAATTGGCGTTAAAAATTTCACAAGAAACTAGTGAGATGGTGGTTATGATCTGTCACGGTACAGTTACCACAAACCAAGCCTGGTGGGCTTGGGGACCCCGACAGATAGAAATCAAGACACAGGAGATGTAGAGGTCTATATGCCAGTGCATGTTTATTGTGAACCAAACTAAGCTTATATGGGAATCATATCTAGAGTAACCAAGGAATAACTAAGGTTACATCACTAAACAAAAAATAACCAGGTAATAACCAAGGATACAGTATGCTACTACCAAGAATACATTACCTCACCAACCAAAACTCATGATGTATACAGTATCCAAGATTCAGCTATGATTACTCTTAGCAGCTACTATAATTCATTAATCCTACATAGAAACCAAGCTATCAGTGCTGAGAGACTCCGGTGCCCATAAACTGAAACAGAACTCTTTAGTTATGTTTCCAAGACTGCCAATTAATCAGGGAAGCATAGCCTGTCAACTCTGACCACAGAAGCAGAGAGCAGGGAAACTCTTAAAGTGGAAGCATTCTTTCTCCAATGCTTAAGTCAAGGCAAGCAACAGCTCCCAACATTTCCCCCTTTCTTATTTAATAAATGACATATCCAAGATGGAAAGACCATGCCTGTCTTAGGTTGTCTTCTGCAAGAGCAAAGCCTTACCCATCATCTGTACGCAGCTACATCTTCAAGCAGCTACGCCCTGTCTTAGGTTGACTTCCTCCCAGAAGATCCTACCCATCATTGACTACCGGTCATGGGGAAGGAGCACACACAGTAGCCTTGACAAGCCACAAGAATATAACATATCTGGTATCCGCTGCCAAGCTTCAGGTCAAACTGAATTGATCAGATTGATCAGGCCTAAACAATTCCCCTTTATGAATTTTGTCCAGATTTTTCTCTTGAAAATGTAGGGAAAATGAGAATCTCAGCACTGCACTGCAAAGTCTATATATTCTACTGACTGAGCTATCCGGGCATCTTGGTTCAGGCATTAAAAGACATATCAATTTCTTAAAGTTATTAAAGACAATCCAAAATTTGTATCTGAATACAATTTCAATCACATACAAAGTGTAATAAGAAAAAATACAAAGTCAAATAGAATATCAATTACATACATATTGTATAGCTTTTGCAATAACAATAACTTATTTCCCAACCAAATCACACAGTTTTTTGCTATTTTTAACTAATGAAGTCCCCTTGAAAAGCAATAATTTCTTCTCAAAATCATGAATTAATTTGAGTCTGATGTATCCAAAGTTTATGAGAATCATCATGCCAATTTTCAACAAAGTCTTGTGATAAAACAGACTTCTTCCACACCAGCAGTAGTAGCCATAGCAACAAGAGATGAGTCCCAAAACAGCAATGATAATCAGTCCAATCATGCGTTGACTTCGCCCTAACAGTCTTTTGAAAAATCTCAGAATAACTGCTTTCTCGGGAACGATGCATTTTCACAGGAGTCCATAAAGTATTTTGTTGAGTTAAAATCATGACTGATTCAAAAGATGGATTAAAAAATAGTTATTAAGACAAGTATACAAACAACAGTTTTGACAAGTTTATCACTAAGGGAAAGTGTATACAAGCTAGAAAATTATAATTTTTTACTTTAGTAAAATCGTAAAATATTTTGTCATAAGTAGTAGCAGAGGTACCACCAAAAAATTTTTTTACAGGCTTAAAAGCAATTAATTTTCAAATAACTAGCAGAGAATATAAATATAATGTACATCTAATTCTTATATGAAGTTGAGGATTAGCTATTTTTATCATCCCAAATTATAAGAATAACAGTATAAAACTTATCTTTAATAGGAACAATATTTTTAGATTATACTTAGAGGAAAACTCCTTATAACCCTTACATTCTTCTAACTCCGAAAGGACTCCAATCACTCAAACCTATAAACTTTTACCACATCCCACCCATCTACCTTCTGGGACAATCCAATTTTTATAGGATAACAAGGAGAAGCTCCAAAGCACATAATATCAGAAGACACGAATTGAGTATAATTAAACAGTTTTTTCTTCATAAGGAAAATTTTTGCTGACTGATTTCCTAAGGGGGTGATGATACATTCATAGGAAGACTAATATACATTCATAGGATGACTAATAACCATATTAGTAGGCTAAATAAAAAGATGAAGGAGAGGGGGATTAAATATGTGAAATTACCTCAGTTATAGTAGCAGAAATGCAAATGATTAGAACACACATGGCTAAGAACAGATTTTCCAAAGATCGATTCACCTTAAATTAACAAAGCTTTAAACTGATTCAAGTAAAAGATGATAACTTTCTCTGATAACACCAACGTTTACTGGTCAGCGATAATGCCACAAAACAGATCCAACAACTGAGATGCCAGAAAGTGACTCCATTCCCTCTAGAAGCAAAATCATCTCTTTTGCTTGATGTTCCTGGTACCCAATCTTGGAATCCTTCAATTCAGACATTCAATGAGTCAGACAAGAGTGATGATTCCTATAAAATATGCTTTTCTTTAGGAGATAAAAACTTTACCTTGGGGCAAATTTTAAAAATTAATAATAAAATTTAAAAATTTTATAAA
>NW_008355363.1:5969023-5986822 GCF_000622305.1 Nannospalax galili | reverse complement strand
ACTCTTTTTAGTTACGTTGATACTAGTTAAAATTTCCATAATAACAAAGCAAGCTGACAAATATTTCATACAATAGTGGTTTTTCCAAATAAAGGAGTAACCCTAACAATGCAGAACAAGTATCCAAAGTAACATAAACAAACTTAGAACAGCAAACCTAGAACAATATCTATGGAAACATAAACAAACTTGAAAGATGGAAACATGCAAACAGTATAACTATCCAAATAATTTATAAAAGTATCAACGTAACTAAAAAGAGTTTTAACCTATTTTTTTAAAAGAGGTATATACACACATACAAAATCATTCATACTAACTGGTACCAGTAGATCAAAATATATGGAAATAATTGAAATAAGTTAAAATAAAAATTTAGAAGTGCATACAATATAATTGACATCATTAAAATCAATGAGTCAAAATATGCAGTATTTAAACTAACCCATTCAGTATCTAAACTATGGCCATTTAGTATTTAAACATGGCCATTCAGTATTTAAACCATTTGGCATTTAAACCATGTCAACTGTTGCCCAGTATTTAAACTAATGCCGGCCAGTATTTAAACCTCTCAGCTTTCAGTATTTAAACCAAGCAAGGTAACGGTCTCAATATTTAAACCAAGCAGTAGTTAGACTATTGCATATAATTACATTATTCATAAAAACACTATAACAGTATTTAAACTTAACAGTGTTTAGACTATAGCATAAATTTACAAAAATATTATAATGAAACTACCAAATAACATTAATATCTTAAGTATTATAATGATAGAGTGCCTCACACTTCTAGGCTGTTTTGTTGTTTTCTGTTTCTTTTCACAGGGTTAGGGGGCCAGCCTGAACCCGGAAAATTCTTAGAAAATGTATTTTGAGATAACAGGCTTGAATCTGAAGTGAAAGGGCTAATTCCATCTCCAGAGTCAGCATCTCAGCAAGCTCAAATAGCACATAACAATTTAACTATTGAATTTTGAGGCCTCTGTAAACCAACATAAAATAAAGAAAAAGCAAAAGAAAAAAGCAAATTTTGACAATCATCTTATATAAAGACAGTAAAATTATACAGCAAACTTGTGGAACTACTAAAGAAACTTATCCCTGCCTATAATTTCTATTGGAAGTTCTAATACATAAAGCTTGACAACAGCATATCCACCAACACTAGAAATTGTTTTGTATTCTATACTTAGATACTGGCCGAATTGATCACAGTTTATAATTTGAGCAGTCCAATTAAATGGCCAGTCATCCTTTTTAATAATAGAAATATCTAATTTAGTATCAACCAAACATTTGAAAGATCTATGTTAAACTTTAAAACTAATATAAAACTGTTGTGCTTGAAGCATCATAGCCCAATTAACAGAATAGGATTATTACCTTTAAATTCTCCAATTCTACTTTGGTAAGATGATCCAATGGCATAAAAGGAAGAAGAATCAACTGAACAATTTTATCATTTATAATAATAGGATATTAATAGTAAATAAAATTTGAATTTAATCTTTAAAATATGCATCAATTATTTTTGGACTGAAGCAGGTTTATTATAGAGACTACCTGCTAAAATTTCATACATTTTGATGGCCTCACTCCAAATACTTTCAAAATGTAGTGCTATGAAATTGTTACTAAATTTATACTGTTGAAGCTCAATGAGTAGATGTGCATCAAACCTACCTTAGATATTTATTTGGACACATTAATAAGCTGTTTTTACTCAGGTTGAGTGAGAATGAAATTTGATTTAATGGCATATGTGACAAAATTTAGAAACATATTAAAACAGACATTTTTATATCAATGAATTATAAAACTACAAATTCCTAAAGCAATCAAAGAAAAGTCAGACAGTTACATTTTTAAGATTACAGTTTAATATTTTTCTACAGCTTAGCAGGATAGCAGATGAGTTACTGAAACTGCATTTGTTCAAATCCTGCCAAAACTATATAATATATCAGTTTGTGTAAGCAAGAATTGAAAATGATTTTGGGGTAATTAAACTCATGTTTTGAAAATTATGTTAATACTCTAGGACTATTAAAAGCAGAATCATCTTGAAGAATTTGAAATAAATTATGTAACTTATAAGTAGGAATACCAAGCACAGGATGAAACCAATTAGCATCCTCTAAAAGCTTCTGAAAGTCATTTATTGTTCTTAAATTTTCTAATCAAATTTGTGCCAATTGTGGATATATACACTGTCTCATCAGAAAAAATAAAAAACACAGAAAACAGTAGTACCTAAAAGAAAATGCAAAGAGACATCATACTACTGTACACTTAATCTGTCCATGACATTTAAAACATTAGAGGGTGCTATGGTTAAAATTATGGCTGAGGAAAGATCTGAGGCTACACTACAAAGTTGAGGAAATGGACAATTATGATCGTCTATGAGGGGCCCTGAGGAAGACTCCAGCTCCCATCCTGAATATTGTGGTCGAGACATTAGACTAGTTTTGTTTCTTAAGAAATTTCCATCAATATCTGTCTTAGATCTACAGTCTCGAACCCAATGCATGCCACGACGACAGTGGGGACATTTTCCTGGTGGTCAAGACAATACCTTAGGGAACTGCCTCTTTAAATGTCCTTTAGCACCATAAACAAAACATTTTAGTTTGAGGTTTTATAGAAGTCACGAAAGTTTGAGCAAAAAGCCTCAACTTTTTTGGTTTTAGAGTGAATATTACAACAGGCTCGAGCGTAGCTCATTACATCACCTGTCTCTTTTATAGGTAAAATAGCTCTTTGACAATCCTTATTTGAATTTTTTAAGCCATAACCTTTACTATTGCTTCTTGAGCAAATATTTTAGGCACAAAGCATTCCAAAGCCTTTTAAAGGCATGCCAAAAACTTTATGGCTCTTGTTTCTTTTGAAAAGTAAATTTATAATAGCACCTAATTCATCAAATATAATTTGATGGTTTTATTAATGATCTACTTAGAATTTTTCAATCCTCTGGAACAAGATTTCCAAACCAAGCCTAAAAGAATTTCTGTCACATAAGGTGAATATTTAGTAAATACAATTTTAGGCATAATAATTTTTAGAGTTCAATTTAGAATTGGAAGTTTGTGCCAACAATTTCTGCAAGAGCCATGGTTACTTTCAACCTTCGTTCAGGTTTCATTTTTACTTCAGGCTTAGTCATAATCAGTCTCTGTAATTTCTTTCTAATATATCTAGCCATTTTTAACTCCTCAGGAACATCAAAGATGAACTGCTTCATTAGAAGTGTAAAAATCCTGAGTTGGCAACAAGCTATTTGGGCCTTGATTAATTAATATAATAGCTGTTCAGATGAATGCCCACACAGACCAAAAATCAAGCGGTATAGTTTCTCCAGTCTGAAATGCTTTTTCCACATTTGTTCTAACTTTGTCCCAGACTTCTAAATCTAAAGTTCCTGCATCAGGAAACCACCAATTAAACTCTACAACTATTTGCACCCAATTATCTATCTGCCTTTTAGAAACTTGTGCTTCATTACTATGAAGAATATGATGAATTAAGGAAAGAAAAGGAGTAGACTTACCCTGTCCATTATACTTACATAAATTACAACTCTACCCTAAACACCTCCTCCAGGCGCAATGTCGGGTGTCCCTGTTCCAGTGCCAGCTGTCACGGTGCAGTGACGACAAACGAAGGCTGGTGGGCTTGGGGACCCTGACGGATAGAAATCAAGACACAGGAGATGGAGACGTCTATTGCCAGTGCATGTTTATTTTGAACCAACCAAGCTTATATAGGAATCATATCTGGAGTAACCAAGGAATAACTAAGGTAACATCACTAAAAAGAAAGTAACCAGGTAATAACCAAGGATACAGTATGTTACTACCAAGAATACATTACCTCACCAACCGAAACTCACATGATGTATACAGTATCCAAGGTTCAGCTATGATTACTCTTAGCAACTACTATAATTCATTAATCCTACATAGAAAAAAACTATCAGTGCTGAGAGACTCTGGTGCCCATAAACTGAAACAGAACTCTTTAGTTATGCTTCCAAGACTGCCAATTAATCAGGGAAGCATAGCCTGTCAACTCTGACCACAGAAGCAGAGAGCAGGGAAACTCTTAAAGTGGAAGCATTCTTTCTCCAATGCTTAAGTCAAGGCAAGCAACGGCTCCCAACAATGAGCACTTCCTGCTTTTCCAGAGGCCCAGGATACATTTCACAACACAAATAGGGTACCTCTCAACTGGCTATAACTCCAGTTCCAGGGGATTTGATGCCCTTTTGTGACCTCTGTGGGCACCTACATGCACACTGTGCATGTGCATACTCTCAAGTGCACACACATATGAAATAAATAAAATAAAATAAAATGCTCCCCATGACAACTTCATACACATTTTTTCCTATGTAGCAGAAGACTTTGAGCTTACTTTCATCTTCCATGCATTTTATATAAAAGTTAGCCAGCCAGGTCTTTGAGACCTGGTCTATTTTACAATCTCACAGTTCTGGCATCCATTTAAAAATAATACCTTTCCAGGTAAAAATGATTAAATGGGCCCTGCTTAATTTCAGAATATTCCTTTAATAACCTGGAGATAATGATCCAGGTTCCAATCAATGTATCTTCTTTTAACTTGTTTTTTTTGGGGGTATGTTAGCATAAAATGCAAATCTTTAATCAAGAGGTTTCCTTCTGTATGGCAATTTATTGTTACTTGGGAGCACTTCTTCTCTCTTAAAGGTCACATCACTTTAAAAATGTACTAATCATCTCATTCTGACAGACTCTAAACTTAACTGCATATTTGTTCTGCTTTGACAAAGGCAATCGTGTTTCACATATATTTGATGTGGAGAATAGACAGCAGAATGAAAAGAAAGGAAAGGAGCAATATCACTGATGACTATTTTATTAAAATGTCTCAAAGACTCAATGTCTTTTATTTGTGGTGCTATAAACCATTTTTAAACACACACTTCTCCTAAACAGTTAACCTTTTCATTTTCCATTTCATTTCAAATGAATATCATCTGTCTTGGATTGTGTGAGTGTGAAATAAAAGATTAATTTAGATGAGAGATTAAGTCCCAAGTGTATTACATATATGTGTGCAATAAAAATTAGCCAAAATTGAAAAAATTGTTTTTATACACATTAGAAATCCCCAAACCTATTACATAGTGCTAATCAACTTACAATTGCAGATATTGCCTATTATTTTGTAAAGAGATTAAAAATGAATATTTTTAATTTTAATAATTATCATTGCTCTAATTAAATTAAAAATGTCCATTTAAAAAATGGGATGGAATAAAGATATCTCATTTTCTATTGGGTATTACATTATTGGTATATATATATATATTCTTATGGATTCTAATTATAAATATTGTAGTTCATTGAATATCTTTTAGATCATCAGATTTAATCATTATTACAGTTGTAGCAGTAATAAGGTAACAATAATAGTGTCTCATATTTTATAGAACTTTAAAAATTCCAAACTTAAAATCCATTGCCTTATTTGATCCTTAAAATAATTGTGTAAGGAAAACATAATTAAATGCTATTTTTATAGATTACATAGAAAATTTTTTGACATTTGTAGATATTAATCTATTTTTCTAAGGGTCACACTAATAGTTAAGTGGAACTAGAAATAAATGAAAGGTTTTTAAAGCAACTGTGGATATTTTACTTCAAATTTTGTTAACTAAATTTGAGATAGTTAAGCATTTTTCTGGTTTTGTCATGGAGATTTCTTTTTTCCTGAAAGAATTGTTACAGTTGCTTAATATAAAACTAACAGGGACTTTTCAAATTCAGTGTACTTTTTAAATGTCATGGAAAAAACTTCCTCTAAAAAAAGAATGAACATAAGTTCTTAAATTTCCAGACTATGTCTTGATTCTTACCTGTTATTTTTGTTTAAATTATCATATGTCCTTCCTTCTCTCTGACAAAATTTTTTTATGAAAAATGTAAGATTATCCTGATAACATCAGAAATTGTATCTGCTCCAAATTTATTCTTGGTGTCTGAACATTAGTAGTCAGCAGTCTGAAAGTAGGAGCTAGGTACTTCTGTTCATACAGCTCAGGCTCTTTTCTTTGTTTCTCATGATTCATATTCCGATTCTACTGGCCCCATTTAGAATTTTTCCAGTTTGAGAGTATTGCTTATGCTTTACATTGTTTCATTTTCTTTGCTTTTTAAGGAAATTTGAATTATTTACAATGAAAAAATGAGTATGCCAACACGTTTTGAACCAATTAAAAACTTTCAAAACAATTGAAATTGGCTGCCATCGAAAACACTCATATTGACACAAAAGGATTCATTTTTTTAAAGATTTCCTTGGATTTCAGCTGATAGATGAGGCATAAATAAAAATAACATTTAAGAAATAACTTTCAACTACTTGTAAGAGATGTTTGGTTTTGGCAGCTTATTGGAAAGTTTCCTTCTTTCATCAAACTACTAAACAACAGTCAGCACAGACCTGATCTGCCCTTCTGTGAGGGGAAAAGAAATGATGGATCATCTGTATGAATGACTTAAAAAATAGACGGTTTTGTGTAACTTTCAAGAGACTTGCCGGTAGTAACAATTGTAAGGAGTCAAGATACAGTTCTTTTACTTCTCATTGGGCTACAGTGCTTCAGTTTAGAGAACACACTAGCCTGGTAGTGAAAAGAATTTCATGTTCTTGAAAAGAGCTCAGTACTGCCACTGCTTAAAAGAAAACTTCTATAAAATGAGGAAAACTATGCGTGCACATACACATAAACAAAGGAGATTTCACACAGGCAAACAGAGGCAGATATGCTAACAGGAACCCATCACAGTTCTTTCTGATCCTTTTTGTGTGAATACCCTCAAAAGTTCCTCACTACTGTTCAAAACCTTACATTCTCCTCCTCTGCTGTGCAAAGGACCTGCCACTATCATCACTTTAGACACTCCCTGGGTGAACAGGGCACCTGTGCAGCACAGTACTGGAATGCACTGCCCTGCCAATGTAGAAATGCAGTGACATTATAGTTCAGAGGACAATGCCAGGTTTCCCAATGATCCCAAATGAACTTTCCTGTAAAATCACTTCCTAGACCCACCAAAAAGTGTGGCTTCTCTGGTCACCCTTATAGAAAATGGAGGTGAGAAATGGGAAAAGTGTCTTAATCTCATGCAGAAGAAGCATGAACATTCTTTATCTGTATAATCTTCTCCATTTTCTTCACCATCACACAGTGTAGCTGTCTTCACACCTAAGTCATGTGGCTAACACATGAGTTTTTACACACAATAGCACATAAGAAAATTGGTTGTAGGGCTATGTTATCTAATATTAGCTCCTTGATTAGTTCTTAATATTTTCTGGACCCAATAAGAACCATTGGAGCTTTTTCTAGAAAAAAAGACTGTCTTTCTATACAGTTTAAGAGGGTTTATAAATCCTTTTTCAGCATCCCTACCAATCCCTTGTGAAGTCACCCTGCCCGAGAACCTGCGGGGAGGCTCACACACAAATGTGTGTGCACTGACAGGGCCAGAGACAAACCTGAATGCTGATGTCATAGCAACTAAGCATCATATCTTGAAGCTAGGTTGTGTGGCATGAGCCTTCTCTCCCTTCTCTGTCTCTCTGAAGAATTTACGTTTAGAGAATCCAGAAACAAGAGATTAAAGAGTAACATTTGTTTAGTTTTACTGACCAATCTAAGGAAAATCAATGAACAAAGCAATATCACTAAGGCTTTGTAATATGGGTATTCTCCATGGTAGTCTTTCCCTTCACTGTACTCCACTCCCTTCCCCGCTGGCAGAAAAGTGAAGGCAGACACTGGTTTCGAAGGTAAGCATCTAGGAAGTCTGCCTGAGGCCCTAACTGAATCCAGAGGCTTCTTTTAACTACCTTATCTGGGGTGATGCAGGTGGTCATAAAGTACTGTGTGAGCCTTGTGTGCCATTGTTCTAGGCACAGTTACATAGTGAGAGAGATATGGGCTGTCAGTTGATTAAACCAAAAGGTTTCCAAGACACATGAAAATCAAACAGCCAGAAGCTGGAAAGGGAGATAAAGGTACATCCCCAGTTCAAAGAGCCAACATCATCTGCAGCAGTGAGTGCCCAGGTCTAACAGCAAAACTGAAGGCAGAGGTCACACTGAGAACTGCAGCTAAACCTGCATAAAAGTTCACTGGGAAACGCTGTCTCTAGGGACTTAGCATTATGGGATTTGTCTGAATTCTAAAATACAGCAAGCAGAGCATCCATTCTAACTAGTTATGAAAACTCTACCATGTATACATATAAGCATTTAAAGCCAGCTTTGTCCTTATACAAAGAATAGTGAAACTGTACATACAATTATTCAGGAAGAAAGCTATTTGCTTCCTGATTAAATTAAAACCCAGTTATTACAAAAGGGGAAAGTAAAACTGATTCTGAAAATCTAACATAAACCATCATAAGAACATAAAACAGAAATCACAAATGGAACCAATAAGACACATGTGTGATTAGGGTCAAACTGGGTAACTAATTAACCTCTGGATCTTTAATCAACACATATGATGTGAATAGCATCAATCACTCTATGTCAAGTTGTCCCATAGGAATGGGGTTCCTTAAAATCCATTTAATCTTCACTTTTTCTATGCTCCAGCACAAACTTGAATTACAGCCTGTCATTTCATAGAGCTGCCCAGACTTTGCTAGTGGTAGGCCTGGTTGGGAACCCCTTTCTCCTTCTCAGCTTCACTGTTCAAGGAGAGTGGCCCATGTGAGGCCAGTTTGAAAAGATTGCTAAGGCCTTCCCAACATGGGAGGCAAGAAGCTTCATAAGTCAATTGCTGTCATCTTCAGCATGTCATTCAATGTGTCTTGCTGCAACCTGATTGAATCCTTTCCTAGCACTGACAAAAAGCATCACAGCTCTTCCAGCGACATTTCAGTGTTTGAAAGTTCAGATTGGTATTGTCAGTCAGCAAGTGTTGTAAGTGATCTACAACAACAAATATCAGAGAGCAGCCATGCCACCAACAGTGGTAATTCTGCATCAGATTCAATCTCAAGCTGAAGGTTGCTATCAAAATAGCCAGTATAAATCATGGTTTTAGGTATGGTAATACACATAATCATGTCTGTGTGCCCACCATAAACTTTCAGCTGATCATGGGACTGTAATTCATAGACATGAATAGATTTATCCAGGCAAGCAGTCACCATCACTTTTCTTGGGATATTTTACCATTCACTGCATGATTGTGACCTGTATAGATGCACAGGACCTCACAAGTTTGAATGTTTCAACTGTGGACTGACTGATCACTGGAGCCACTGAACTCAAGGTCATTCATCACCTTCTTTAAAAATATGGTTTTGCTATGACCCTCCAGAGTTCTGAGGAGCAGTCACTTCCATGCATCATGAACATCAAGAGTATAGTCATAAGACCTTATGACCAGCAGCTTTCTGGCACCTTCCTGAGCTGTGGCAAGAGAGCTGACTGCCAAAGGGACATGGGATTCAAATTCTCTGGTTGTTTGTTGTTCTTTATGTTGAAGGTGACTACAATTCAACACAAACAAACACACGAATGTCTTCATAATTTAGTAGAGGTTTAAATCCTCATTTCCCTGATGCTAAAGCTCATGTTCTTTCCATTAGACCAATGTAGTAGTTACTTAACTGGTTTTTATGAATTTCCTACATAGAATCCATTGCATCAGTTTTCTGATTTCTGCTTGAAATGTGTAGCTCTAGAAAAGGAACATGAAAATAACCAACTAAGAAGTGACTTCTATTTGATCTTAAAATTACAATAGTATGAGTGCTAAAACGGATTTTGTGGGGAAAGGTTTACTTATTTCTGTGCTTGCACATGTGTGTGGTAGGGTGCATTTGCACTTGTCACGTGTAGATGCACATGTCAGTCCATCTACAGACAGGTAGAAGCAAGAAGTTAATGTTGCTTGTTTTCCTCAATTGCCCCCACCTTATTTATTTAATTTTTTTGGAGACAGGTTCTCTCTATAGAGTCTTGGCAGGCCAGGAGCTTGCTATGTAGACCAAACTGGCCTTGAATTCACAGACATCCAAGTGCCTCTGCATCCTGAGTGCTGTGACTAAAGTTTTGCATCACCATGCTTGGTTCTCCCTTATTTTTTGACACAGGTTTAGCAATTTCTTGGAACCTCTTATGCCCTTCCCCAGTTCTGGAATTACAGGCATGCTTGATTTTGTTTTATGTGAGTGTTGGCAGTTGAACTCAGGACCTTATGATTGTGGGGCAAGGCTTTACCAACTGAGCCACCTCCCTGTCCCCAGAGCCTTTTTTAATACACAGAGATAAAAATTACATAAGGGTTTTGTACATGTGAAGGAATACTGGATTAGGTCTTTTGATTCTTTTTAGACTTGCCAGTGTGTTTCATTTTCAAGCCAACTTTTTCATCTTATTTTATAATCATTCACCATCTGGGACCATCACAAAATTTATTGATTGAGAAATCTCTACTCAGATGAATCAAAATTTAGAGAGCATTACAGAAAGTATTACTAGTTCCTAACTTAGAAGTTCAATATTAATTATCTTAAACTTTTCATCGAAGAAAGGTACAACATGAAAACTTTAAACGTTAGATTGCATATAACAACAAATGTACTTTCACAGAAGATCATTAGTCACTTATTTACCATAATCTTAACTTATAGGGCCAGGAAAAAACTTCATTTCTTGTATTCAATATCGTTAGACAATCAATAAACTGACTAAATGGCATTTTGTGGTCTTTTGTTATAGTGTATGACTGAAGCCCTAAATAGCAGTTGAAGTTTCAACTAAACATGTATGGAAATATCAATTACATGGTAGCCTTGATGAAATTGCAATTTATTTTTTGAATACCAACTGCCACTGCAAAAGACAGTGTCATGGATATTCTTCACTGATAAAATACAAATTCATATGAGAACATATTTCAAATTTATCCTGATATATTTGATCAAATGATCTTGTAGCAATATAAGGAAAAGTAAGGACACTCTCTCATAAGCTAATATGCTTTCTGGAAATCTTTTAGGCTAAGTAGATTATTGATAACCACCTGATATTTATAATTTTTTTAAATTTTGAATTGACAATTATGTGCACATATGGCATGTGATGTGGTGTTTTGTTATTTATGTACCATATTAGATGGACAGATCAAGCCAATTAATCTCTCTCTCTCCATATAATTATCATTAAACTTTTTTTTTTCCATTGAGACCTTAGTAGACTGGCTGAGAGTGCCTGGATCAGGCCTCTTTGTGGTGGTGAGCTTCCCCAAGTCACTGTGTTGCAACCCCCTACATTGGGACCTTGTGTAGCCCTTCCCAGGGCTAAGCTTCTATGCCCTGCAGTAGGGGCCCAACCTTAGGAGACCGCCTTAGAGTACCTGGATCCAACCTCCACATGGTGGTGAACTTCCCCGAACCATGCAGTACCCTATATTGAGACCCCATGTAGCCCCTCCCACTACATCAGGAATAGACTTTCTGTTTGACAGTAGAGGCCTAGTCCTTAGAAGACTGCCTGAGACTCCCTGGATCTAGCCTCTGCATGGTAGTGAGCTTCTGCAAATCACACCTTGCCCAAACCTCTACACTGGGATCATATGTGGCCCCTCCTCTCCACCAAGGCTAAGCTTCTCTACCCTTCAGGGCCCAGACCTTAACAGACTGCTTGAGAGTGTCTGTATCTAGCCTCCATGCAGTGGTAAGCATCCCCAAATCATGCTGTGCCCATCCTCCTACATTGGGATCACCTGCAGTTCATCCCACCACCCCAGGTTGAGGTTTCTCTGCCATTTACATGGGGCCAAGA
This sequence comes from Nannospalax galili, assembly GCF_000622305.1. Lineage (NCBI taxonomy): Eukaryota > Metazoa > Chordata > Mammalia > Rodentia > Spalacidae > Nannospalax > Nannospalax galili. Next base: position 5,974,952 of record NW_008355363.1, on the reverse strand, counting down.
CCTTTTCAGGCTGTCTGAGCGTGCCTAAATCGGGCCTCCCCTTAGTGAGCTCCCAAAATTGTGCTGTGAGTGCTCACTAGTAGTATTCCAGACCATAGGAGGAAGCCTGAGAGAACTTGATTGCCACCTGACTCGGGCCTCTGTGGGAGCTCCTGGGTATCTGGACTGAAGCTATCTGTTCCCTCCAATATAAACTATGAGAGCACCTGAAGCCTAGACGAACCAGCTTTCTGTACCCAATAAGAAAACAACCAAGGCACACCAATAATACAAACAAAAGCAAACTTCTACTCAACAAAGGCTTGAGTTTCATACCAGAATCAAAAACAACAAAATAAATTCACATGCCAAAATCACAACAGAAAATAATAATATGGAAAATCAAAGTAATATGTTCCCACCAAACAACACGAGTCCTATAGAAGAGTTCTACAAGGAGAAGCCCCTAGAGATAACTCAGGGCACAGAAATCAAAAGAACAATCGAGAACATGATCAAATAATTCACCAAAATTAAAGAACACACCAACAAATAAAGAAAAGAACTAAAAGAAGATAGGGATAAACTTCTGACTGAATTCACAAAAGAAATAGAAATATTGAAAAACTCAGGCTGAAATGAAGAAGGAAGTGAAAATAATCAATAAGCCAATTTGAAACAACAGGAGAAAGTCTCACCGTTAGAATGAATGAAATGCAAAACAGAATATCAAGACTGGATGATAAAGTTGAAGAACTAGACTACTAAAACAAAGATTATAAAACAAACAAACAAACAAAATACACAGTACTGAATACCCAGGATGTGTGGGACACCATGAAAATAACAAATTTCTGCATCATAGGCATAGAAGAAGGAGAGGAATTTCAGGTTAATGTTATTGACCAGATCTTGAACAGGATTGTAGAGAAGAATTTCCCAAAATTAAGGATAGATAGGTCCATACAAATACAAGAAGCACATAGAACACCAAATGAATAGGACGAGAAAAGAAACTCACCATGGCATATCATAGTAAAAACACTAAATGTACAGAACAAAGAGAGAATACTGAAAGCTGCCAAAGAACAACAACACATCACATATAAAGGAAAACTGATCAGATATACAGCTGATTTATCAATGCAAACTATGAAAGTACACCAATAATACAAAAAAAACAACCAAGCCTGGACCAAATTACTCTCAGATATGAATGACCATAGATGCCAACCAAGAATACTTTACTCAGTAAAAATGTCTATTATAGTTGAAGGGTAAAGAAATATCTTCCACAACATAAACAGGCTGAAAGAATACATGTCCACAAACCAGTAATTAAAGAATACTTGAATCAATACAAAGAATGGAAAAATGAACAATTCTACCAAAGGGGCAACAGAAAGACTCTAAATAAAGGTATAATTGTGGAAACACAAAGTTATGCAAACAGAAATGAAACTACAGCAACCAATACACTTCTTTCAGTAATAACTTTATTAATGGACTGAACTCCCCAGTCAAAAGACACAGGCTAGCTGAATGGATGAAGAAACAAGATCCATCTTTTTGTCGTCTACAAGAAACCCATCTCACCTTCAAGGACAGACACTACTTTAGGGTGAAAGGATGGAAAAGAATATGCCTAGCAAATGGCATATGGCACTAAGAAACAAAAACGAGTCACAATTCTAATATCTGACAAAATATACTTCAAATTAAAACTAATCAGAAGAGATAAAGAGGGTCACTTCATTCTGATCAAAGGAACAACTGGCCAAGAAGATATTACAATCATGAACATACAGGCACCAAACTATGGTGCATCCATTTTCATAAAAACAGTATTATAGGACTATAAGACACATATTAACCCCAACTCAGTAATAGTGGGGAACTTTAATACTCCACTGTCTCCATTAGAAAGGTTAACCAGGCAGAGATTAAACAGAAAGACATTTGAATTAAATTATACCATACATCAAATGACCCTAAGAGACATTTACCAATTATTCCACCCAAGTACCAAAGAATACACTTTTTACTCAGTATCCTGTGGAACTTTCCCCAAAATTGACCACATACTGGGACACAAAACAAACCTCAACAAATACAAAAGCATTGAAATAATCCCATGCATTCTATCACCACAACACAGTAAAGCTTAAAATCAGCAAAAAAGAAGCCCTAGTAATTACACAAATTCATGCAGATTAAACAATATAAACTTGAATGATGAATGAGTCAAATAAGAAATTAAAAAAGAAATAAAAGTATTCTTGGAACTAAATGAAAAGGATAATACAATAAAACTTCTGGGACACATTAAAAGCACATAAAAAGAGGGAAGTTTAGAGATCTAAGTGCGTACATGAAGAAATCAGGAAAAAAAAAAAAACAAATAAATGAGAATATTGAACCTCAAAACTCTGGAAGGGCAAGACAAATTAAAGTCAAACCCAGCAGATAACAAAAAAAAATAGAACTCAGAGAAGAAATTAATGAATTAGAGGCAAAGAAAACTACAAAGAATCAATAAATCTAAGAGCAGGTTCTTTGAAAAGCTAAACAAGATAGACACTAGCCCAGTTAACCAAAAGAAAGAAAGAGCAAATTTAAAATGACAGAATGAGAGGTGAAAGGGGAAATATCAGAACAGACAAGAAAAAGATGCAGAATATTATAAAGGAATATTTTAGAAACCAATATGCTATTAAATTTGAAAACCTAAAATAAATGGATGGATATCTAAAATCATGGGAACCACCAAAGCTAAACCAAGAAGAGATCAATAGTTTAAAAAGACCCATCACTTGCCCCCTATGAGTTGTTGTCCTGAGGGACACCAGAGGTCCTCAAAACAATAAAGGTCATTGCCAATAATGTTGGTTGTACACTGGAAGTGGATGGAAAAACACTATTGCTGAAGACACTTCATGATGTGAGCTTGAGAGAGGGTGAAATCAAGCTTGGACTAAGCTGGAAATTCCCTGTCACTGGATAGGTGACTTTCATGGTGTCAAAAGTCAACATGCAGATGACTGGGAGAGAATAGTTCCCTATAATTCTCAATGACAGACCTCATGTGTTGCACCATCAACACATCAAACAAGATGTTCCTGTTGGTGCAATAGTGAAGCATCTAGTGTAGGTACAACCCATTAATTTTTTATTGGATATAATTTCCTCTTTTAGGGGTGGAACACACATCTGGTACTGTAGACCTGGCCAACTCCCTGTGGCAGGAGAGAATATAGGCCCTAGTGGGAAGTCACTGCAATTGCTTTGCTAGATATAAATGATGCACCTGTTAAAGTACTGACAAAGCATTTGTGTTTGTGCCCATAAGTTAAGTTATTATAGCAGTCACTGTTTAGATGTTTTTGCTTCTTGTTGTGTGTGTTTTTATGGTAGATGGAATCCCACTCAAACTGGCCAACAGCCAATGGAAAACAGATGATTCAGAGACCTGAAAGTCCAGTAACTTGACACAACAGGAGGAAGATCATCCGACACCTACCACTCCCTCCAAGGCTCAGGGACTTTTGCAGAAGAGGTTGGCAGAAAGAATGTAAGATCCAGAGAAAGGGGTGCAGTGTTAACTGGAAATGTCCTCCAACCACTAGGCCGGCAAGCTATAGTCACACCTCCTTCCCACTCTCATTAAGGATTTGATGGGGGAGTCCGTTACCCCTCCTAGCCAATCAGTTGACCTTAGCTGCATGTGGGGGGATAGGCAAAGGATGCATAAGCTGGGAACACCAAAAGGCACCTCTCTCACAATTTTGTGCAGCTGTCAGGAGGTCACACAATTTTGTGCAAGTGTGTGGACTTTATGGGACAGCCATGAGTGTGGGGTGCCCAGTCTTCTGTAAATAAACCACTACCCTATAGTCTGTTTAAAAAAAAAATTAAATTTTTTTGAAAAGACCCATCACATATAAGTAAATTGAAATAGTAATATAAAAGCTCCTGACTACAAAACCCAAGGCTCAGATGGATTTACAGCACAATTCAGACACTTAAAGAAGGTCTACAATCAATACTATGTAAATTATTCAAAAAGATAAAAAGACAGAGAGAACTCTCAAATTGTTTCTATGAAACCAGCATCACTCTGATACCAAAACTAGGTAAAGAAAGAACCAAAAAAGAAAACTATAGACCCATATCCTTAATGAACATAGATACAAAAATTCTCAACAAAAATACTCACAAATCACATACAGACACACAACAAAAATATCATCCAACAAGTTCAAGTTTTGATCTTTTTCCAGAAATGCAGGAGTGGTTCAATATATGTAACTGAATAAATGGAATAAAACATACAAATGGACTTAAAGATAAAAATCACATGGTCACCTCAATAGATGCAGAAAAGGCCTTTGTCAAAATTCAGCATGCATTCATGATAAACGTCCTAAAGGGAATTGGACTAGAGGGAACATACCTCAACATAATTAAAGCTATATAATACGAACCTATAATGGATATCATACTAAATGGAAAAAAAATACAGAAGCATTCCCATTAAAATCAGGAACCAGAGAAGGCTATCTACTATCTCCACTCCTTTTTAATACAGCGTTGAAAATCTTGCTAAAGAAATAAGACAAGGGAGAGGGTGGGTGCGAACCTCCATCGGGTAGCTGCTCAGAGCTCAGCAGACCATCAGAGAGTATGGGGTTCTGGCCTCCCTCTGGCCTCCAACTACCAGAGGGCCTGAGAACTCAAGGGACAGCCTGACAGCCCCCGAATCCTACCTCCATGTGGTGAAGAGGTTCCCCTAATTGCACCATACCATCCCCCTACCTGGGATTTTGTGAGGCCCCTCCCAAGACCCCAGGACAGATCTGGCTTTGGTAGGCTAAGGCTGGGATCTCAGCATATCACCAGAGGGTGCCGAGTTCTAACCCCCCCAGCCTCATTCTGTCATAGAGTTGACAGTGGCACAGGACTGCATGAGAGACCCTAGATCCTGCCTCCACATGGTGAAGGAAGCCTGAGTGTACCTGACTCAAACCTGAATTTGGCTTCTGTGGTTATCCTTGAATAGGTGATCTGAAGCCATCAGTTCCCTCCAAAATAAACCTGAAAGAACCTGAACCCTGTACCAACCAGCTTTAACATAACCAATAAAGGATCTAGGCACCTGGATAATGCAAATAGAAGCACACTTCAACTTAATTCTCATATCAGAATCATAAACAACAAAAGAAATTCATATGCCAAAACCACAAAGAAAGAATAATAAAATAGAAAATCAAAACACAGTGTCCCCACCAAAGCCCACCAATCCTGTAGAAGAGTTCTACAAGGAGAACTGCCTAGAGATAACCAAGAACACTGAATTTAAAAGAACAATCATAAACATTGTGATGGCTAATCATGGGTGTCAACTTGACTGTATCTGGAATTAACTGAAATGAAAGAGATCTTCTTGATTGATCATCTGAAGCTGGAAGACTCACCCTAAATGTGGGTGTTACCTTCTGATGGCAGCCAGTATAAAAGGCCAAGGCAGAGGAGAACGCCAGGCTTCTTGCTGCTTGCCTTCTCCCTCACTGGTAAGTTCATCTTGCTGCTGTAGACTGAAGACTAGCTCATCTTTTGGAATTTGTCAGACCTTCAGTGCCAAATTGGGACTACTGAGACATACAGCCTCGTTGACTGAGCAACTACAGATTCTCAGCCTCTCCAGTGTGGTGCAGCCATTGTTGGACTACTCGGACTCTATCCTGTGAGGTAAGCTGATAAATCCCTACACATATATATTCATTCTACTGGTTCTGTTTCTTTGCAGAACCCTGGCTAATACAGATTGTGGTACCAGGAGTAGTTCTAGAGAAACAGAATTGAAAGGATGAATTTCTTTAATGGGCTTGTTGGTATTTGGAGCAGGCTCTCCAACTCAGAGTCTTCAGATAGCATGGAGAGCACTGACAAT
>NW_008355363.1:5967583-5968719 GCF_000622305.1 Nannospalax galili | reverse complement strand
GGGCATTGGTAGGAAAAGATTGGAATCCTGACACATGGGATGGAGATGTGTGGGAGAACCCTGAGGAGGCTGAGGATTTTGAATCCTCAGACTCTGAGGAATTTGATTCACCTGATGAATTAATCTCCCCAACCTCAGCAGACTCACCCTCCCCACCCTTGCCTGAGGCAACTAATCCCACTGAGGAAGCTAATCCCATTCAACAAGATGAAGTCGATGTCCCTCAGGCCCCAGTTGTTGTTGCCTCTAAACCTATAACAGACTCAAAGCTAAGCAGGCCCCTAGAGGAGAGAAAGTGTGGTCCATGAGGAGATATGCTACACCACTAAAGAACTTAGTGAATTTGCTAATTCTTTCAAGCAGTAGTCTAATGAATATGTCTGGGAATGGATTTTAAGGGTATGGGATAATGGTGGAAGGAACATAAAATTGAATCAGTCTGAGTTTATTGACATGGGCCCCCTGACTGGAGATTCTAGGTATAATATTGGAGCTCGTGCAGTTAAAAAGGGTGTTAAAAGTTTATTTGATTGGTTGGCTGAGGTATTTATCAAAAGATGGCCTACTGTCAGAGAGCTGGAGATACCTGATATCCCTTGGTTTAGGGTTAATGAAGGGTTTGTAAGGCTCAGGCAAATTGGTATGCTCCAGTGGATTCGCAGTGCAACAACAAATCCTCGACAATGGGAGGACCCAGAGGACATGCCTTTTACTGATTTTATAAGATGGAAAGCACTGAGAGAGACACCAGAATGTTTGAAGAGCTTTGTTTTTGCTCTTTTCCTTATGCCGAATCTTACAGTTGGAGATGCTGCCGCTCAATTGCATAAATTAAATGTAAATATAATAGGTGTAACAAGACCTCGGAGTAGGGGTCAGGTGGCAGTATTGAATTACCAAAGACAAGGTGAGTGTACATATCATAATGGGCAGCAAAGGCAAAACAATACCTACAATGGCATGACTCGAATGGACCTGTGGTACTGGCTAATCAATAATGGTGTTTCCAGGGATCACATACATAAGAAGCCTACTAAGTTTTTATTTGATCTGTATATGCAGAAAAGCTCTAGGATGAATGATAGGAAGTCAGTATTGGATCGTAGCAATAGAGAATCTCGCTCAGTCAACCAATT
>NW_008355363.1:5966165-5967530 GCF_000622305.1 Nannospalax galili | reverse complement strand
CCGGGTGCCCTTGAGGAAGGACTTTGTCACAGTACCAAAGAGTTATGCTGTTTGCCTCTCACCCATCTTTCCAAAGAGGGACCTGCAGCCTTTTACTAGAGTAACTGTACACTGGGGGAAAGGAAATAATCAGACATTCCACAGCCTATTGGATACTGGTTCTGAGTTGACACTGATTCCAGGAGATCCTAAAAAGCATTGTGGCCCTCCAGTTAAAGTAGGGGCTTATGGATGTCAGGAGATAAATGGAGTTTTGGCTGAAGTCTGACTGACAGTGGGTCTAGTGTGTCCCTGAACTCATCCTGTGGTTATTTCCCCAGTACCAGAATGTATAATTGGGATATACTTAGGAATTGGCAGAATCCTCACATTGGTTCCCTGACCTGTGGAGTGAGGGCTATTGCGGTAGGAAAGGCCATATGGAAACCACTAGAATTGCCTCTGCCAAAGAAAATAGTGAACCAAAAACAGTATTGCATCCCTGGAGGGATTGCAGAAATTAGTGCTACCATCAAGGATTTGAAAGATACAGTGGTGGTGATTACCACCACATCTCCCTTTAACTCTCCTGTTTGGCCTGTGCAGAAGACAGATGGGTCATGGAGAATGACAGTTGACTATCGAAAACTTAATCAAATAGTGACTCCAATTGCAGCTGCTGTACCAGATGTGGTTTCCTTACTCAAGCAGATTAATATGTCTCCTGGTACCTAGTATGCAGTTATTTGATTTGGCAAATGCTTTCTTCTCGATACCAGTTCATAAGGACCACCAGAAGCAATTTGCTTTCAGCTGGCAAGGCCAACAATATACCTTTACTGTCCTGCCTCAAGAGTATATTAACTCCCCAGCACTTTGCCATAACTGGGTTTGAAGGGATCTTGATTGCCTGACTCTTCCACAAAATAAAATACTTGTCCACTATATTGATGATGTTATGCTGATTGGATCCAGTGAGCAGGAGGTAGCAGACAGTCTGGACTTGTTGGTTAAGCACATGTGCATGAGAGGATGGGAAATAAATCCAACCAAACTTCAAGGGTCTTCTACCTAAGTGAAGTTTCTAGGAGTTCAGTGGTGTGGAGCATGCAGAGACATTCCTTCTAAGGTGAAGAATAAGTTGTTGCATTTGGCCCCTCCCTCCACTAAGAAAGAAGCACAACGCTTGGTGGGCCTGTTTGGATTCTGGAGGCAGCACATTCCTCATCTGGGTGTATTACTACGACCCATATATCAAGTGACTCGGAAGGCAGCTACCTTTGAGTGGGGCCTGGAACAGGAAAGGGCCCTTCAACAGGTCCAGGCTGCTGTACAAGCTGCTCTGCCCCTTGGGCCATATGATCCAGCAGACCCAATGGTGCTTGA
>NW_008355363.1:5961079-5965983 GCF_000622305.1 Nannospalax galili | reverse complement strand
ACCAGAGCTGCCCATCATGAGAGGGGTGATATCTGCCCCCCAAAGCCATAAAGTAGGCCATGCACAGCAACAATCCATTATCTAATGGAAGTGGTATATACGTGATTGGGCTTGAGTAGGCCCGGAGACCACAAGCAAGTTACATGAAGAAGTTGGCCAAATGCCTGTGGTCCCTACTCCTATTATGATGCCTCCTGTTCTCAAGCATGGACCTATGGCTTCATGGGGTGTGCCCTATGATCTGTTGACTAAGGAAGAGAAGACTAGGGCTTGGTTTACAGATGGTTCTGCACGCTATGCAGGCACTACTCAGAAGTGGACAGCTGTAGCATTACAGCCAATTTATGGAACAACCCTGAAGGACACTGGGGAAGGAAATTCTTCACAGTGCACATAACTCTGGCCAGTGCACATGGTCATGCAGTTTGCTTGGAAGGAGAAATGGCCAGAAGTGCTATTATATACGGATTCATGGGCTGTATCCAATTGTTTGGCTGGATGGTCAGGGACTTGGAAGGAGAATGATTGGAAAATTGGTGAGAAAGACATTTGAGGAAGAAGTATGTGGATAGATTTCTACAAATGAGCAAAGGATGTGAACATACTTGTGTCTCATGTAAATACTCATCAAAAAGTGGCTTCAGCAGAAGATGAGTTAAATAATCAGGTAGATCGGATAACCCGCTCTGTGGATTGTCAGCCTCTTTCTTCAGCTATCCCTGTCAATGTTCAATGGGCCCATGTACAAAGTGGCCATGGTGGCAGAGATGGAAGTTATGCATGGGCTCGACAGCATGGACTCCCACTCATGAAAGCTGACCTGGCTACAGCTGCTGCTGAGTGCCAGATATGCCAACAGCAGAGACCAACACTGAGCACCCGATATGGCACTGTTCCCCATGGAGACCAGCCTGCAACCTGGTGGCAGGTTGACTACTTTGGACCACTTCCATCTTGGAGGGGACGGCGTTTTGTCCTTACAGGAATAGACATTTATTCTGGCTATGGATTTGCCTTTCCTGCTTCTGCCAAAACTACTATCCAGGGACTTACAGAATGCCTTATCCACCGTCATGGTATTCCACACAGCATCGCTTCTGACCAGGGAATTCACTTCACAGCCAAAGAAGTGCAACAGTGGGCCCATGGTCATGGAATTCACTGGTCTTACCATGTTCCCCACCATTCTGAAGCAGCTGGCTTGATAGAATGATGGAATGGTCCGTTAAAGACACAGTTACAGTGCCAATTAGGTGGCAATAGCCTGGAGGGCTGGGGCAGGGTCCTCCAGAAGGCAGTTTATGCTTTGAATCAGCCTCCAATATATGGTACAGTTTCTCCTATAGGCAGGATTCACAGGTCCAGGAATCAAGGGGTGGAAGTGGGAATGAATCCACTCACTACCACCCCTAGTGACCCACTACCAAAATTTTTGCTTCCTGTACCCTCAACATTGCAGTCTACTGGGTTGGATGTTTTGGTTCCAGAGGAAGGACTCCTTCTGCCAGAAGATGTGGTCACTGGCTGTGGCTGCTCTCCTCTGGCTATGGCTGCTCTCCTGCTCTCTTAGTTCCTCTGATCAGTCATCTGGTCTAGACCTCAGGGCTGGTGAGCAGTCTGCACCAGTGTTGCGCATTCAGATGCAGGAAACCAGGTTCAGTGATCCAGATCTGCTTTATTGTAAGAAAGTACGGGCTTATATAAGGGTGACAGTCCAATCATAACACAGCATATAGGATCAGTTATTAGCATGGCAGACTAGTATCCTATTATAATCTAGCAGGCCAGATGCCCTATTAGCATGATAAGTCTCAGTTTCTCTAAGTTTCAGATTCCTGGAAACCATGTGACTTACATAGTTTTCTCTCTGATAAGAAACAGGAAGCACTGCATTCCAGCATGATAGGTATGTAAGGCAAAAGGCAAAATCAGTCACCAGATTTTCCACATCTCCCCCTATTTTTTCATTTTTCAGAGTGAGGCACAGTTCAGAATATATAGCATACTGATATCTGTCCAGGGGCTGTATGTGGTGGATTTTTCTATTGTGCATCAAGGTAAGGTAGAGTGGCTTGGGATGCAAGGGATTGATCCCTTATCATGGGCCCCATCCTCCAAGATGGCGAGTTCTCTCGAGAGCAGGCTGGGCCAGCTCCATGCCAACCAGTGGGAGTCAAGGTTCTTTGTCTTGGCATTGTTGTCCCCACCTCAAGGGTCACCCAGCATTATGGACCATGACTGTCTTAGGTTGTCCCATCTTTTGGGATCTTACCCATCATTGACTACCAACCCTCAAAAGGTGAGTCCCTTGGTATGGTCTGGCAGAGGGAGAGGCAGTGTATCAAGGTTTGGCCCTTGCAAAGGGTTCCTAAGGGGCTAAGAATACAATAAAAGCTGATGAAGTGGGGTCGTCCCATCTGGAGGAATGATGCGGATTAAGGTGTGGCAAGTTCTAGGCATCGGTCTCACAGTCTGCCAACAGGAGTATATATTGCAAGGTGTTTCCTGTGGCTCCGGCAGTTGGGCCGTTGTCTCAGGGCCATTCCATGGTTGTTCTGTAAGACTTTACACCTATGCTCAAGACCATTTTTCATATCTAAAATAGACAAAGGTTTTCCTCTGGATTGAGGACTTAGCTTAGCTAATGTCTCTGTTTGCAGAAAGAGATGTTCGAGGTCTCCCCAGGTTGGTGGCTTTTGTGGTCTGTGAAATTGGATCAGTCTCTCGGTGGTTGAGAAGTACGCTGCTTCCTCCAGGGTCAGGGCTGCCCTCTCCAGGGTCGGTTGTTGTGGAGGGAGGTTTTCTGTCGCAGTCAATTCTGATGTTCCTGGCTGGGATCCAGATGGGGGCTGGAACATTATCTGGAAAGACACAAGCATAGCCTCGCCCTTGTGTTAATAATAGGTGTGGACCTTTCCATTCACTTGTGAGAGGGTGCTTCCATTTCACCATGGGGGCAAAGGTGGGGTGAGTGAATGCCCACCAATGCTTTATTGCTGGTGGGAGGCTATTGGAGTCAAATTTTAGAAAATTTAATACAAATAGAACTTGTCTTATAACAAAATTGGGGTCCTTATAGTGGGGCCCTTTATCATTTTCTTCCCGTTTTCTGTATTTTTTTAATGAGAGTGTTTTGTGGGAACTTTCAACAATCCCTTGACCCTGAGGATTGTAAGGGACACCAGTTATATGCCTAATATTCCAGTCAGAGCAAAAATGGCTGAAGGTACCAGAAACATAACAAGGACCATTATCTGTTTTTATTTGCCAAGGAATTCCCGTAAGGACCATGGCATATTTGACAGTCTTTATGGCATGAGAAGCCATCTCACCAGAGCAGGCCAACACAAACTGGACATTGGAATAAGTGTCAATAATATGATGGATATACTTGACCTTGCCAAAGGGAGAAAAATAAGTGACATCCATTTGCCATATCTTGTTGGGGCCAAGGCCTCTAGGGAGAGTTCCAGCAGATAGTAATGGTCCCAGAGGTAGAAGAGGGGCACAAGAGGAGCAGGCACTGACCAAATGCTTGCAGCTCTGAATTGGTAGAGTGGGTAGAAGTCTATGTATAGCTTGGGGAGAATGATGAAAACGGGTGTATAAGTCTCTAGCTTGTTGAATTATGGTGGAGTCTAGGGTGGTGCTCAGGACCTGTTTGTCAGTGGCAGCATTGCCCTCTGCCAGAAGCCCTGGGAGATTGGTATGAGAGCACAAGTGTTGAATATACCAAGGGGCAGAGTGCTGCTCGAGTAATAGTTGTAATGAGGAGAACAACAAATCAAGGGGACTCTGGTGGGGCCAGAAAGCTGCAAAGGCCAGGTGTTGTAGAGTCTGAACTACATAATCACTGTCAGAAAAAATATTACAGGGAGTTGTAGGGAGATCCTGAAAGACCTGTAACATGGCTGAGAGCTCTCTGAGCTGTACAGACCCCTGTCAAGGGAAAAACTTATGTGAGGAGAGTTGTCCTTCCTGGTAAATTACATAACCAAATTTGTATTTACTAGAATCAGTAAAGAGTAGAGGAGACTTAGGAAGAGGGTTACACTTTGGAAATGCTTGTGGAGATAGGGACAGGGGAAGCTGTCTTATTCCTTGAAGGAGTCTATGTTTAAGATAATGATTGTTAGGTCAATTGGACAAAGAATAAACAGAGAGATGTCTGAATTAAATGAAACCATACATCAAATGGACCTAACAGACACCTTTCAATTATTCTACCCAAACACCAAGGAATACACTTTCTACTGAGCACCTCATGGAAATTTTTCAAAAACTGACCACATACTGGGCCACAAAACCCTCAACAAATACAAAAATATTGAAATAATTCCATGCATTCTATTGGACCACAAAGCAATAAGGCTCAAAATCAACACTGGACAAAGCCCTAGTCACTTCACGAACTCATGGTGATTGAACAACACACTCCTAAACAATGAGTGGGTCAAATGAGAAATTAAGAAAGAAACAAAAGAATTCCTGGAATTCAACGAAAAGGACAATAAAACACAACACAATTTCTGGGACACATTAAAAGCAGGCCTAAAAGGGAAGTTTATAGCTCTAAGTGCCTACATTACAAAATTGGAATGAGCCCAAATACATGACCTAACACTGCAACTTAAGGCACTGGAAAAGCAAGAACAAATGAAACCCAAACACAGCAGAAGTGAAGTAATAACAAAAATCAGAGCAGAAATTAATGAAATAGAAATAAAGAAAACAATACAAAGAATAAATGAATCTAAGAGCTGGTTCTTTGAAAAGCTTAAAAAGATAGACAGACACTTAGCCCAGTTAGCCAAAAGAAAGAAAGATCAAATCTAAGTCAATAAAATCAGATATAAAAGGGGAAACATCATGACAGACACCCCAAATATCCAAACATTTATAAC
>NW_008355363.1:5950866-5961015 GCF_000622305.1 Nannospalax galili | reverse complement strand
ATGTATGAATATATAAAATCATGGGAACCACCAAAGTTAAACCAAGAAGAAATTAACAGTTTAAATAGACCCATAACATATAAGGAAATCAAAACAGTAATACAAAGCCTCCCACTAAAAAAAGCCCAGGCCTAGATGGATTTACAGCAGAATTCTACCAGACATTTAAAGAACACCTCCAACCAATACTACTTAAATTATTCAAAATGATAGAAACAGAATGAAAACTCCCAAATTCCTTCTATGAATCCAGCATCGCTCCAATGCCCAAACCCTGTAAAGACACAACCAAAATGAAAACTATAGACCCATATCCTTAATGAACATAGATGCAAAAATTCTCAACAAATACTTGCTAATTACTTTTGCCATTACTTCTCCTTCACATCTCTTATTCATGATTCAAGGACTTTCTTCTTCCCTTAGAGACAAGAATTATGCAATTTAGGAGTTTTTAGATAGACCCACTAAAGGGGTACTCCAATTGCTTTACCCTGCATCCCTGTTCAGCATGGAAGAAGCCAGAGCAGTTGGTGTCCCTACTCCCTATTGGCAATTTGGGTAACCCCTTCAGAGAATGGCTTGATAAGAATAGGAGGTAGAAATTGGCTAGGCAGTTAAGGTAAAAAGACCCCAAAGAAATATAGCCAGTTTCTTGGCTAAAAGTCAAAATGTCCTTGTTCCAAGGCCAAAAATGTCAAAAGTATTTGAGAACCTGTATCTACTCCTTAGAAGATTTTAGAGTTACCTCTTCAGAGGGGGGAATGTTGGAGGGAAGGGAGTGGGCATGGATTTGATAAAAAAAAAACCTTATGTGCATGTATGAAAATCTCAATAAAGTTTTGTAAAAATTAAAAAAAAAAGAAATAAGACAAGATAAAGAAATGAAAGGAGTACTAACTGGAAAAAATAGGTCACATTATCTGTTCTTCAGATTATATGATACTATAATTAAGAGGTCCCAAAAATTCTACAAGAAAATTCCTAGAATAGCACTTACAGTAAAGTGGTGGGTTACAAAATTCATCTACAAAAATCAGTAGCCTTGTCATATACCATTAACAAGCAATCAGAGAAAGAGTTCATGGAAACCCTCTCATTCACAATAGATTAAAAGAAAGTATCTTGTAATAAACCTGACCAAAGACATCAAACATCTTTACAATGAAAATTTTACATCTTTAAAGAGAAATCTTGAGGAAGATATCAGAATATGGAAAGACCTCCCATGCTCATGGATTGGAAGAAGTAATATTGTGAGAATGACCATCCTACCAAAAGTCATTTATAGATTCAATTATAAGCCAATCAATATCCCTATGACATTCTTAACAGAATTAGAAAAAAATCCTAAAATTCATATGTAATCACAAAAGAACCCAAATAGCCAAAGCAACCCTGAACACAAAGAGTAATACTGGAGGGATTACTATACCTGATCTCAAATTATATTACAGAACTTTAATCATAAAAGCAGCATGCTACTGGAACAAAACTAGATAAATAAATAAATAAATAAATAAATAAATAAATAGAATATAATTTAAGACCTAAACATGAGTACATGCAATTTCAGCCAGCTGATATTTGACAAAGCTGCCAAGAGCACACTATGGTGGAAAGCCATCATCTTCAACAGATGGTGCTGGCTGGCAAAGTGGATCTCCACATGTAGTAGAATGAAACTAGGCCCTAATTTTCCACCTGAACAAAGGTCAACTTCAAATGAATCAAATACTTCAATGTGAAACCTGAAACTCTGAAACTGTTAGAAGAAAGCATTAGCAGCAATTTACAGCACATAGATGTAGGAAAAGGACTTTCTAAATTGGAAATTAATTGCTCAGGAATTAAGGTCAACATTCAGCTAGTGACACCTTATTAAACTTAAAAAGCATCTGTACAGCAAAAGAAACAGCCAAGAAAGTCCAGAGAAAACCCACAGAGTGGGAGAAAATCTTCAACAGTAACACATCTGATAGAGGTTTAACATCCAGAATATATAAAGAACCCCCAAAACAAAGAATCAAGCAAACAAATGACCCCATATAAAGATGGGATATAAATCTTAACAGAGATTTCTCAAAAGAAGAATTAAAGACAGCTAAGAAACATCTTTAAAATTGTTCAACATCATTAGTAGTTAGGGAAATGCAAAATAAAACCACCTTAAGATTTCATCTTACCCCCATCTGACTCACTACGATCAAGAGAACAAATGATACCAAATTCTGGATAGGATGTGGAGAAAGGGGAATGCTTATTCACTGATAGTGGGATTGCAAACTCATGTACTATGGAAAGCAATGTTGAGAATTCTTTAAAAACTAAAACTTAACTTACCATATGACCCAGTTATACCTCTTCTTGAAATATACCCAAGGGACTCATCCTCTTGGAAAGATACTTGTACAGCCATGTTTGTTGTTGCTCTTTTCATAATAGCTAAGAGATGGAAGCAACCTAACTATCCTTCAACTGATGAGCAGATAAGGACAAATGATATACTTATACAATGGAGTTTTATTCAGAAATACAAAATAATAAAATTTGCAGAAAAACAGATGCAACTATAAACTATTACATTAAGTGAAGTAACACAGATTCAGAAAAACAAAAGATGTGTGTTCTCCCTCATTTGAGCATCCTAGTACCAAATCTTTATATGTGAATATATATCCTGAAATGACTGCAGGAGCCAGGATAATGTAAAGTAACCTGGGAGGTAAAGGGAAAGAAGGAACCCGAGAGAGAAGCACAGTAAGAGAAAGGTGTTACTAAGGGAGAAATTTATAAAATTGGGGGTAGTTAAATGGGAGGGGGAGATGGTAGGCTATGCAAGGAACTATGGGGATAAAGGGGAAGAAGGAGTTCAAGAAAGCTGAGACCACAGCAGACATTATCAAGGGAGAAATGGGGAAAACAGAGACTTTTAAATGGGGAGGGCAGGGAGGGAGGAGAAGACAGGGAGGGAGAGAGGAGAGATAAATAGTGCTTAGCTAGTATAAAAGCCATAGGGAATGTAATTAGTCCAAAAACCTGCTGAAAAATTACGCATACAATATCTCTACATGAGCCCGTGTGTATAGTTGAAGGCTACATATCAAGAAACAGTGCCAGACAAGAGAAACCTTCCTTTTAGTTGTTAGTCAGGGTAGTCCAGGAGACTCCCAAAATTACACAGGCTATAGCTTTTGATTGCCTCCCAGAATTTGAAGGTAATGTCCTATTGCTGAAGACAAGATTCATTTCTCACACAGGTTTTGGAGTGATGAAACAAGAACTGACCTGGAAGCCACCTCCCCTGAAGGCTAGCTCTGATATCTTTGAATAGCACTATGCAAGCTGGTGAGGGAGAGCATCAATTGATGTTCCAACCCCAGTTTCAAGGTCCAAAAACCACATCAATGGCCAGCACAGCAAATGACATTGTTGCAGTAGTGGGCAGAAACTCATGTGTGGTACTGTAAACCCAGTCAAATACACATTTCTGGAGAGATCATAGATCTTTGAGAAAACCCCAAGGCAGTTGCATCCCTAGACAAATGTAATTTCTTACTATGTGCAAAATATGGATCCTTAACTTTACAGACAAGTTCCCCAGCCATCACCCATCAAACAGGCTTCTTTTCCAACAGACAGACATTACAGATTTCCACCACAGAGATTCTCTGTGAATTGTCCAAGCCTAAGTGGCACACCTAGGATGCAACCTCTATACCTAAGTATCAAGGAACTTATAAAACAAGGGATGAAGAGTACACTAATTTATCTTTCAATTCTCATTAATAAAGCTCCCTCATGCAATGAGGGACAGGAAAACAAAAGTCACAAATGGCCCAAAATGTGGAGAATAATAGTATACTGAGTGTGGGTCCTTTGACAGGATTCCTATTTTAAAATCTGCCCATCTAGGGTTCAGGGACCATTGTGAAAGAAGGGACGGAAAGACTGTAAGAGCCAGGGAGGAGGTGCATGGCCATATGAAAATAGAGTCCTACAGAGTCTACAGATTCTCATAGGAACCTAGGGTCGTGGTCTCAGGATGCACAAGATCCATGCAAACTCAAGTAGACAAAATCCTAGCACAGACTTGTGGAAATGGGCTTCAGGCCCCAATCTTAGTCAAAGAATTATTGGCAGTTGATTACTGCTGGGTGAGGAAGAGCTGATCTTCTTAAAGGGAGGGATTCTAAATGACAGACTAGACCTCAAGGGATGAACTTGCACTGAGAGACATCTGGGGTCATTATCTTGCTATGATAGGCCTTAATACAAATGATAGAGTATATGAGCTCCAGTGGGGTAGGTTTGGGAGGGGCCAAATGGGGAAGGGGATATAAAGATGATTCCGATGTTCTGTATGAAATACACAAAAATTCAATAAAAATTAAAAACAAATTTTCATTGATTCTTTTTTTTAAAGATACTTGAAATACAACTTTATTCTAATTCTAAACAAAAGGAATAAGAATGACAGTAACAAATAAGATATCACCACTAAATATTGTGATGTGACTATAGCAATAGCAGTCTTTTCTTTGAAATTCAGGATGGAAACAACTCTGTTGCAAATAGTTAAATATGCAAGTCTCCAAAAATGAAGGTATGTTTCTAACTGCCACATTCACTCCAAAGCCTATTCATCTCCTTCAGCATCCCCAAAGATATAGCACACGTTCTGCTTAGCTAGATAAGGTGGCATACATGTTGCACCACTGACATCACAGGACAGTTGCCTATAAAAGTAGATTTCTGATGCAGGGTTCTGGCTTCAGTTTCTCACAGATCATCACCCTCATCCAGGAGGCCAGTCATCTAGCCCACCACTACTGACCTGTATCCTTCAGCAAGATTATTCCTTCTAGAAATTCTATGACCTCCACAACCAATGCCACCATGTGCTGAAACATTTAATCCTGTGGGAGATATTCTCATTCAAACCACCACATTTCACTCCCTTGCCCCTATAGGTACATGATCATACAATAAGTAATGAAAAATGCATTTAGTCCAAACTTAAAAGTCCCAACAGTGTTTCAGTCTCAACACTATTCAAAAGTTCAAAGTCTCAGTGACTGGAGAGATGAATCAGCTTTTAAGAGAACTAGCTGCTCTTGAAGAGAACTCAGGTTCAATTCCCAGCACCCATATGGTGGATAATAGCCATCTGTAACACCAGTTCCAGGAGAATCTGATGCCCTCTTCTGAGTTCTGCAGGAATTGCATGATGTGGATGCACTTACATACATGTACACCATACACTCATATACATAAACTCATTATAATGAAATATGTTTTTAAAATTCCAAAGTGTCTTTTGAGAATTAAGTTAATCTATTAACTATGACACTAGTAAATAAAAAAGACAGATTACATACTTCCAATGTACAATGGAACCAAATATAAATTCCCATTCTAAAAGGGAGTGATGGGGCATAGTAGGGAAATACTGGACCAAATCAAGAACAATAATGAACAGGGAAAAGACCAAACCCTTTACCTCTGTGTCTGTTGTCTGGATTTTAGTTTTAAAGGGATTAGATGCCAAGCACTCCAGCTTTGCTACTTGCAATAGAAGTCTCTCTCTTGGGCTTGCCACTCCAAACCAGGCTTCACTTTCACAGCTTCATATAGTGACCTCTAACAACTTCCTTGCCCCTCAGTGCCTCCTTGTAGTGAGTCTAGCACTGGCACACACATTCCTTGACTTCAGAGGCTCTGAGAAACCATAGAGGAAGATTCCAGGACCCTCTCTTGCATTTTCATGTCTTCAAAGCCATTAACCATGTGAAAATCACTGCCAAGTTCATCTACCAGCTTGGAATGAACCGTCATCTGGGTAACTTTTGGAGGAGATTTTTGGTGTTTTTGTTTTATAGGAACAAAAACTCCTTAGGCTTTTTTTCATATGCTGGAAGCTTAATAGGGTGTGGTTTTGCCCTGAGAGCACCCTACACATTGCTCTAGTGTAGAGCAGGAGTCCTCTCCTTACTGGTGCTAAACTCATTAACTGTCATAGCCTTCCAGGCCAAGACTTGGGTGCAACATGACATTTTCTAGTGCTCCTTTCCTCTCCAAAGTACATTTCTTATTTCTGTCCCAATTGCTGTTTTGCACTGCAGACATACATAAGCATGACCATTCTTAACCATATTAGATTCAATATTATGTTGTTCTGAAACTTTCTCAAGCAAAGAAATTAGTCAATTATGTTTTAATTAACCTCAGATAAATTCCTAGGACAGGGCCATAAGACATATTTTTTTTGGCAAAATATCACAGGAACACCCTCTAGCCTAGGTATTATTAGAGACCTTGCTTCCCTCTGGAAACTCTTGAGCATCATAAGTCTTACTTTACTATATTTATTTCTCACTGTTAGAACTTAGAGAATGGGAAGGAAAGCAAAGTTGGAAAATAGACCAATCCCAGACCTTCAACAGAATGAGACTTGGTTTATTCAAATGCAGCAAGTAAGTGGCAGCAGCCTTTCCGTGGGATTGAAGCAACTTTACTGTGAATGCATAGACTAAAGATCATATAGAGGCCAGGGCATGAGGAAGTGGATGCAGCTGCAGAAGTGGTGTATAGATGTCTCCTCTTCTGGACCCACTTGCTCAAGCGGAAAGATTATTTTGAGCAAAAGCTTCCCTCAAACAGCCTTGAGTCAGATAAGGAGCAGTAGCATTTTTTGAGGCATTAAAGGTTCAAGATCAGTTTGAGAGGACTTCAGAGATCTCTGTAATTTCAAGCTCTGAAAGCATAGAGAATAGCACAAGAGGGGCATCCACTCTTAGCTGCTTCAAACTGAGGAGGGTCATTGTACAGGGGAGAATAGGGTGTTTCAGGGTCTTCTGAGTTTAGGAAGACTGGCATCTTGGTTCCTCAAGTTCATATCGCAGCTTCCTGGGACTCATCTGATTTCAGGGCTCTGAGGGTCTGTTATTATTTGGTTAGGAAGAGTTGGGTGATAGTCGAGGAGGTAAGGGTATTTATTCTTTGCTGCAATAGATTAGAGAGGAATTTTTATATGCAAGGTCTGAAAATGAGGGCCAGGTCATAATGATGGGTCTAATAAGACGTGTTAGCCAAGACCCCTAGGAGTCCCAGAAGCCATTCTATCCTGAGAAGTAAGTCCTGGCTCAGGACTCTATTCTGTCTTGTGATTGTCTGCCATTTTCCCTCAAGACACCTGATAGATTAATGTAGAAGCAGCTTTCCTCCCCAACGTAGTGCAGATCTCTTCCTTTTCTGCAGTGATAATGTCTAATCCTCTTCTGTTTTGTAAGACACTGCAGCCAGAGAGTCTAGCTGAATTTGGAGCATGAAAATACTATCCTGTACTTGGGCCAGATCTGCTGCCATCTGTTGGACAAGTTGACTGTGTTTTATTTGTTTGAGACCAATAGCCATCCCTGCTAAGGACAAGAATCCCACCATTGTCATTCCCAATAAAAGAGGGAGCACTAAGGGGTTAATTTTGACTCTGGTAGAGGTGGGCTGGATTCTCATTTCTTTTCCTATAATAACTATGAGATCAGGTATCTGATACATCAGGTCACATTGGTAACAAGAGAAGATACCCAAAGGGCAAGAGAAGTAGGTGCCATTGGGGGCTCTTGGGCCTGTGGCTAGTTAAGTGCATGGGTGATGGGGGACAATGCAGTCTGCTTCTCCCAGAGTCTGCATCAGAGGCCCCTGGAAGCAAGTTCTTGAAGATGAAGTGTTAGTCAGAGAGACTTTAGACAAACCCACTGCCCAAAAAGACATTTGGCTTACTCTGAAAACAGATCCAGCAGTCTTGTCCCAAGTCAGGTCGAATCTCCGAAAACATACCATGGCTGCCATTAATGAAAGTGAGCATTTCAGTGATTGGGCCATTGGGATCAAAAGATGGAGTAGTGGGTTTGGAGACATAGCTCAGCAGTTAAGAACAATGACTTTTCTTGCAGAAGACCCGGGTTCAAATCCCAGCACCCACATGGCAGCTAACAACTGTCCATAAGTCCTGTTCTAGGGGATCTCCGAAAACATACCATGGCTGCCATTAATGAAAGTGAGCATTTCAGTGATTGGGCCATTGGGATCAAAAGATGGAGTAGTGGGTTTGGAGACATAGCTCAGCAGTTAAGAACAATGACTTTTCTTGCAGAAGACCCGGGTTCAAATCCCAGCACCCACATGGCAGCTAACAACTGTCCATAAGTCCTGTTCTAGGGGATCTGACAGTCTCTTCTGTCCTCCACAAGCATTGCATGACATGGGTGCACTTACCTACATGCAGGCAATGCACTCATATACATAAAATGAAAGCAATAAATAAGACATTTTTAAATTGTGAATGACAAATAGAGGGTACGGTGACTGACTTGCTCTCCCCTGGCCTCCCTGGGGGCTGCTCCAAGCCCCAGGGCCTCAGAACTTGTCAATCCATTCCTACTAACACCTCAGCAAGGGAGCCAGAACCTGGGCCTCTTCCCTCTGCTCACACTTAATAATTGTTGTGATTGATTTCATGTGTTTCAATCACTGTCACTTAGAAAACCAGACTCCAAGCTTCAGGGAGAGTGCGCCAGAATCAGTTATGGGGGACACTGTTGTGGGCGAGGGGATGGATGAAGGCTAGGAGTATGGGAGCTTGGGCCTCAGACCCTGGCGTCTAGGTATCCCTGACCCTTTTTAATATATAAAATATTTTAAAACACAAAAGATGGAGAAGCAAAAGATGGAAGAGTGTTTGGGTAGTGATCAGAGTCTGGGAGAAGGGGGAAAGGAGGCAGAGCAGAGCGAATTGACCATGACAGGTTGGCCTGTTTGGGCTGAGTGGACAGCCATGAGAGAAGGGCTGTAGGATGAGGGGGGTGATCCTTCCCAGGGATTTACAAGAGTGTGATTTCCAAGGTTCTGATGTTGACTTCTAAGACTTTTGTTATGATGCGAAGAATTGCTAAGCTTGTATCAGTTGCATCTGTCCCATTCCACCATCCAAGACTGAAATTTAATTCTCCCCAGATGCAGGGGTCCTTAATAGTTATTCTCCATACTACACCATGGAGTTCATCCCTTAAGCATCTAGCCAAGACAATTAGTTTACTGAAGGATGGGGAGGTCCCAGGGGTTGCAATATTTACACAGGACTATCTTTTTAAAAGTATTTATTTAATAACTACATAATTAGAAGAAGCATTTCATTACAACAACATTGGCATATTCAATAACAATTTCCAGAGCTAAGACACACAATCTTTTAATAATTTATTGAGAATTTCATACATGCATATAAGGTTCTTTGATTAAATCCATGCCCACTCTCTCTCCTCCAGCTCCTCCCATATCTCCCCATCACTTTTTACTGATAACTTCATATACAGGACTATCTTTTAAACTATGTGGCTTTAAACACCCAAAAGGAAAGTATAACCAAAGATTAAAGGGGTCAATAAATTTTTTTTAAATCCATGTATGTAGCTAAAGGCCTTACATAACAAGAAACAATGCAAGACAGGAGATACCTTCCTTTGAGTTGTTGGCCACAGTTGCCCAGGAGACACCCTGACAGTAACCCAGCAGAGAATTGGGAAAATGAAAAGCAGACCCCAATCTTACCTAAAGGAATATTGGCAACTGATTGCTGCTAGATGAGGAAAAGCTGATCTTCCTAAAACAAGGAACTCTAGATAGGCCGACTAGATTCAGTGGATGGACAAGCACTGGGGAACGGCTCAGGGTGCTGAAAACACAGTGGACAGTAACAGGCATGACAGAGTATACGGGCTCTAGTGGGGTGGGGGGCCTATGGAAGGGTGCCATTGGAAAGTGGGTATATAGATGAATAAGATTTTTGGGGATGTTCTGTATGAAATACACACACAAAAAAATCAACATATAATAAACTGAGTTATATTTGAGGAAGAAGCATAAAAATTTACTTCATGTTAATTATTAGAGGTGATAAACATTACAATAGAAATCTACCTGATGACTTTATATCCATATTCAGGTGCCAAGGATCTGAGTGTAATCGACTATGACTAGTAATAGTCAGATACACAAAGATTAGAGATGCGTGTGCAAACATCTAAGTGTTAGTAGCATTAAAAATGAGTTTTTTTCTGTATGAAAAGTATATTTTAATGAAATGGAGAT
>NW_008355363.1:5949284-5950821 GCF_000622305.1 Nannospalax galili | reverse complement strand
ATTAGAGATGTGTGTGCAAATATCTAAGTGTTAGTAGCATTAAAAATTAGTTTTTCTGTATGAAATAGTATATTTTTAAGTGAAATGGAGATCTTTTTAAAGGTTAAAACCTCATTCAACTATGTCTTATAGGGTTTATACTGAGTTCAATATTGTAGAACTGTATTAATTTGACTGTGAACCTGAAACTTTACAGCCACTTTTGAAAGAGATGCATCTTTGCCCTGGAAATTGTTATTGAATATGTTAATGCTGTAACAAAATGCTTCTTCTAATCATGTGGTTATTAAATAAATAATTTTAAAAAAGATCAATAGACACTCCACAGCTAGATTACACTGCCTCTGGGACCTTTCCATACATTACAAAATTAGACCCAGTTATGGCGTTATAGTAACTGGGAAGTTAGATGATGGGATCCATAATCAGCTTTTAAATTCATCGTAGTGGGAATGGTAACATCATCTGAAGGAAACAGAGTACTTGCATTCCAGATTTCAGAAGGCTCTGTCAAGGATGGAATTCAGGTCCCTCCCTTCTCCAATCTCCTTCTCTTGTTCTTTATTTTAGTGTAAAGCCTTCAATCTTTTTATCCGTTAAGTATTGTTAGCAACAAATTTGTATGTTGGGACATGCTCCATCCTTCCTAAGCTTCTCCATGGCTTTTATCATGAAGTAGTGCTTTTTTTTAAATTCAAACATGTGTTTTGCATCAAATAAGATGATCATGTGTTTTATGTCCTTGAGTCTATTTCTGTGGTGGATTACAATTAATTATTTTCATATATTAAACCATTCTTATTATCTTTAGGTTGAAAGCTGGTTTTATTATGGTCGATGATATTTTATTCTCTTTGGTGGATTCTTGAATTTAGTTTGCAACTATCTTGTTGAGAAGTTTTTCATTTCCATTAATCAGAGAGATTGTTCTATGAGGTTTTTTTTTCAGTTTTTTATTTGTTTTATGTATCAGTGTAATGCTTGCTTTGTAAATGTATTTGGAATCCTTTCTTTTTCTGTTCTGTAGATTTGTTTGAGAATCATTGATTTTATTTCTTCTGTAAATTTCTGTTAAATACTGCAGGGAATCTTTCTAGGCCTGGGCTTTATTTGGTTGGGTGGATTTGATTATTGTTTCAATCACATGACTTGTGATGGATCTGTTTAAATTTTTATTTCTTCTTAGCTTTACTTTTTGTACGTCATAATCGTTAAGACATTCATATATTTCTTTTAGATTTTCTAATTTGGTGTAATATATTTTTTGAAGTATGTCTCTTTGGATTTGATTGGTGTCTATTATAATATCTCATTTTTCATCTCTTAATTTTTTAATCATTATTTTTTATTATTTTTAAAATTTTTAATAACTACATGATTAGAAGAAGCATTTCACTACAGATTTAACATATTCAGTAACACACTCCAGAGCAAGAGTACATCACTTTCACAAGTGGGTACAAGTTTCCATGTTCACAGTTAAGTTAATACAGTTATACAATATTGAACTCAGTATAAGCCCTGTAAGACATAAAAT
>NW_008355363.1:5947543-5948804 GCF_000622305.1 Nannospalax galili | reverse complement strand
CACTACTTGCCCTTCTGGTGAATCTAGTCAGCCTAGCTAGAGGTCTTTGTTTTAGGAAGGTCAGCTGTTCCTCATCTAGCAGAAATCAGTTGTCAATATTCCTTTAGGTAAGATTGGGGTCTGCTGTTCATTTTCCCAGTTCTATGATGGATTACTATCTGGGAGTCCCTTTGTCCACCCTGGCCAACAACTGAAAAGAAGGCATCTCCTATTTGTCATTGTTGCTTGTTATGTATCCTTTAGCTATGCAAATGGACTCATTAAAATATATTGACCTCTTTAATCTTTGGTTATACTTTCCTTTTGGATGTTTAAGGCCATACAGTTGGCCCAGATAAACCAATTTATTTTTACTCTTAAGGTCGTTTGAGGATCTGTTCCTCAGGGATCACATGGGCTTGGGATGAGTCCCTGACTCCTTTCTTTTACCAGTTCCGCCTATGTGAAGATAAGTCAAAAGTCCTGCTTGACCATAGTTTCCTTCGCTTGGAAGCGTGGAGAAAGTCATTCCTCTGAGCTGACCCTCCTCTTTGTAGAATGGACACTGGTTCAAGTCCATCTGGTGGGGTCTCCTCGGCCTCCTTGATCAAGAGGACAGGTTACCCACCACAGTTACTGGGCATTTTGAGAGATGCTCATAGTCCCCTGGAACTAGTTGACCTAGGAGGGCAAGGAGCAAAAACTGTCCTTTATGTCCCTCTGACCAAATTATTATAGGCCTAGAAGTATGTCTGTTAAACATCCAAAAAAGTTAGTTCCACCAGTCTGGTACTTTTAATTACTGTGTGTCATGTAGATAAATCTAGGGCAAAAATCAACCATTCTCAAATAAATCTTACCTAGACATATATTTCTTGATCTGCTATGTATAATTTGTCAGTACGTTCTAAGAGTACTAGGGTTCCCTCTGGGTTTCAAAACAAGCTAGGCATTATTTATCTCTTTCATTGTCTCACACCTCCATAATAGTTTTCCCACTTAAGGTGCCCCCATTTCCCACCTTCCTCCCTTAATAATACCCTTCTCCTACCTCTCTTGAGCTCCTTCTTTCCCCTTATCCCATAGGTTCCTTGTATACCCTTCCATCCCCCCCTCCCTTAAACTAACCCAATTTTTTTTGTTGTTTTTTTTTTGTTTTGTTTTGTTTTTTTGTTTTTTTAATCGTAACTGAATACATGTAAATCCTTTTTGTTTTTTTGAGACAGAATCTCACTGGCCCTCACTGGCCTGGAACTCACTATGTAGACCAAGCTGGCGGTCC
>NW_008355363.1:5939349-5941860 GCF_000622305.1 Nannospalax galili | reverse complement strand
GGATTTGGTGCTAGGATCCATATATGAGGGAGAACATACGTCGCATTTTTTTCCTGAGTCTGCAATACTTCTCTTAGTATAACAGTTTCTAGTGCTATCCATTTACCTGCAAATTTCATGACTTCATCTTTCCTTACTGCTGAGTAAAACTCCATTGTATAAATGAACCACATTTTCATTATCCACTCATCAGTTGAGGGACACTTAGGTTGCTTCAATCTCTTAACTATGTGAAAAGAGCAGCAACAAACATGGGTGTACAAGCGTCTCTGCGATAGGATGAGCTCTTTGAGTATATGCCAAGGAGTGATATAACTGGGTTAAATGGTAGGTTCATTTGTAGTTTTTTATGAGTTCTCTACACTGCTTTCCATAGGGGTTGAACAAGTTTGCAGTCCCACCAGCAGTGGATGTGTGTTCCCCTTTCCCCACATCCTCTCCAACATTTGGTATTATTTGTTCTCATGATTTTATTCAGTCTGACTAGGGTAAGATGAAATCTTAAAGTGGTTTTAATTTGCATTTCCCTAATTATTAATTATGTTGAACATCTTTTAAGATGTTTCATAGCCATCTTTACTTCTTCTTTGAGAACTCTCTGTTTGGCTCCTTATCCCGTCTTTAAATTTGGTTGCTCCTTGTCTTGATTCTCTGTTTTTTGAGTTCATTATGTATTCTGGATATTAAACCTCTGTCAGATGTGTCACTGGTGAAGATTTTTTCCCGTTCTCTGGGTTTTCTGTTTGCTTCCCTGATTGCCTCCTTTGATGTACAGAAGCTTTTTAGTTTAATGAGGTCCCATTTGTTAATTCTTGCCCTTGTTCCTTGAACAATTGATGTCTGGTTATAGAAAATCCTTTCCTACACCTATATCTTGTAGGTTTTTCCCAATATTTTCTTCTAACAGTTTCAGAGTTTCTGATTTTACATTGAGGTATTTGATACATTTGGAATTGACTTTTGGGAAGGGTGAAAGATATGGGGTTTAGTTTCATTCTTCCACAGGTGGAGATCTGCTTTTGCCAGCACCATTTGCGGAACATGCTGTCTTTCCTCCAGTGAATATTCTTGGCCCCTTTGTCAAATATCAGGTGGCTGAAACTGTATTTACTCACATTTCAGTCTTCAATTTTGTTCCATTGATCTATGGGTCTATTTTTGTTCCAGTACCATGTTTTTTTTTACGACAATAGCTCTGAAATACAGCTTAAAATCTGGTATAGTAATCATCCCAGCATTGCTCTTAGTGCTCAGGGTTGTTTTGCCTATCCGAGGTCTTTCATGCTTCCATATGAATCTTAGGATGGATTTTTCCAATTCTCTGAAAAATGTCATGGGTATTTTGATTGGCATTTCATTGAATCTCTAAATAACTTTTGGTAGGCTGGTCATTTTCACAATATTATTTCTTCCAATCCATGAGCATGAGAGGTCCTTCCATTTTCTGATGTCTTCCTCAATCTCTTTCTTTTAAGACTTAAAATTTTCTTTGTAGAGCTCTTTAATGTCCTTGGTCAGGTTGACCCCGAGACCTTTTTTTTGTTTTGCAGCTATAGTGACAGGGAGTGTTTCCCTGTGCTCTTTCTCTGATTGCTTGTTATTGGAATATAGAAAGGCTACAGACTTTTGTAGGTTAATTTTGTAACCTGTCACTTCACTGAACTTGTTAATTTCTAGGAGTTTTCTGGTGGAATTTTTGGCATCTCTTACATAACGTATCATATCATCTGCCAAAAGGGATAATTTGGTCTCTTCTTTTCCAGTTATTACTCCTTTAATTTCCTGCTCTTGTCTTATTGCTCTTTCAAAAGTTTCAAGCACTATGTTAAAAAGAAGGGGAGATAGTGCAGAGCCTTGTCTGGTTCCTGATTTCAATGGGAATGCTTCCAGTTTTTCTTCATTTAGAATGATGTTGGCTGTGGGTTTGTTATATATGGCTTTAAATATGTTGAGGTATGTTCTCTCCAGTACAATTCTCTCTAGGACTTTGAACGTAAATCCATGTTGAATTTTGTCAAAGGCCTTCTCTGCATCTATTGAGATGACCATGTGGTTCTTGTCTTTGAATCCATTTATATGATTTATGATGTTTATTGACTTACGTATATTGAACCATCCCTGTATCTCTGGGATAAAGCTGACTTGATCATGGTGGATGATCTTTTTGATGTGTCTGTATGCAGTTTGCAAGTATCTTATTGAGAAATTTTGCTTCTATGTTCACTAAGAATATGGGTCTACAGTTTTCCTTTTTGGTTGTATCTTCACCTGGCTTTGGTATTAGAGTGATACTGGCTTCATAGACAGAGTTTGGAAGTTCTCCCCCTATTTCTGTCTTTTTGAATAAATTAAGTAGTATTGGATGTAATTCTTCTTTAAATGTCTGATTGAATTCTGCTGTAAATCAATGTAGTCCTGGGCTTTTTTTAGTTGGGAGGTTTTGTATTACTGTTTCAATTTATTTTTGTCTTATGGGTCTGTTTAAGCTGTTAATCTCGTGTCAGTTTAGTT
>NW_008355363.1:5937504-5938582 GCF_000622305.1 Nannospalax galili | reverse complement strand
TGGGTGGAATACTCAGTAGATGTCTGTTAAGTCCATTTGATACATGGTATTCATTCAGATGTCTGTCTGTTAACTCTCTGACCTGTTGACCTATCTAATGGAGACAGTCGGGCATTGAAGTCCCCTAATATTAATGAGTTGGGATTAATTTGGGTCTTAAAGTCCTGTACTACTGTTTTGATGAAGTTGGGTGCACCAGAGTTTGGTGAATATATGTTCATGATTGTAATATTTTCTTGATTTATTGCCCCTTTGATCAGAATGAAGGGTACCTCTTTCTCTCTTCCAATTATTTTTAGTTTAAAGTCTATTTTTCAGATATTAGAATTGCTACTCCTGCTTTTTTCTTAGTACCATTTGCTTGGTATAATTTTTTTCCATCCTTTAACTTTAAAATAATGTCTGTCCTTGAAAGCAAGATGAATTTCTTATGGAGTTTTCTGTTTCTCAAGCCATTCACCTAGTCTGTGTCTTTTGACTGGGGAGTTCAGTCCAGTAATATTTAAAGTTATTAATGGAAGATGAGTATTGAATCCTGTCATTTTTATTTCTACTTACATTTGTGATGTAGCTGTACTTTTCCACAGCCATACCTTCACTGAATTTCTTTCTGCAACCCCTTGGGTATAGTTATTCCCTTCTTCAGCTCTTTGTATTGCTTCCAGAACTCTCTAAAGGGCTGGTTTTGAAGACATGAATTCCTTCAACCTATTTATGTCATGGAAGGTTTTTCTTTCCCCTTTGGCTATAATGGACATTTTGGCTGGGTATAGTATTCTGGGTAGGCATCTGTGGTCATTTAAAACTGGGAATACTTTGGTCCTGGCTCTTCTGGCTTTCACAGTTTGCAATGAAAAGTCAGCTGTAATCCTAATGGGTTTTCCTTTATGTGACTTGTTGTTTCTCTTTTGCAGCTTTCAGTATTGTCTCTTTGTTTTATACGTTTAGTGTTTTTACTATGATGTGCCTTGGAGAGTTTCTTTTCTGGGCCTGTATGTTTGGTGTTCTATATGCTTCTTGTATTTGTATGAGCATGTCTTTCTTTAATTTTGGGAAATTTTCTTCCACGATTCTGTTG
>NW_008355363.1:5929296-5937379 GCF_000622305.1 Nannospalax galili | reverse complement strand
CACAATTCCTGCATATTCCATTCTTGTGATTTCTTAAATTTTTCATAATCTTTGCTTGAGTGATCTAGTGCATCCACTTTATCTTCCAGTCTTGATACTCTGTTTTCCATTTCATTCATCCTATTGGTGAGGCTTTCTCCTGTTGTTTTTAAGTGGCTTACTGAGTGTTTCATTTCCTTCATTTCAGCCTGAGTATTCTTCAATATTTCTAACTCTTTTCTGAATTCATTCAGAAGTTTATCCCTATCTTCTTTCAGTTCTTTGATTTCTTGTTTGTGTGTTCCTAAAATTCACTGAATTCTTTTATCATGTTTGTAATTGTGCTTTTGAGTTCCATGTCCTGCATTATCTCTAAAGGGTTCTCACTGTATTCCTCTAGAGGACTATTGGTATTTGATGGGGATACATTATTTTGGTATTTCATTTTATTTTTTCTCTGTGATTTTGACATGTGAATTTCTTTTGTAGTTTCTGATTCTTGTGTGAGACTCAAGCCTTCAAGTTTAGGTGTGCTTTTTTGTGAACTTTATGTGTCTTTGTGGTGAAAAGGCTGGCTCCTGGTTCATGAAAGGCTGGTTCCTCTAAGCTTCCAGTTCTCTCTTCTAATTTTATATTGGAGTGGCCAGATTGCTTTTGTGTTCAGGAGTTCCCACAGAGGCCCAAGTCAGATGAGGATCAGATGCTTGGAGGTTTTCTCCTAAGGTCTGGATCCCTCCAGGATAGATTTTGGCCTCAGGCATTTGGGGGTTGGACTGGCCTGGGAGCCAGGCCCAGGAAAGATGCTGGTCTAAGGCAGCTGGTGGCCATGCCACCCAGAGATCCAAAGGAAGATGGGGGCGGGAGGTGGCCCCAAGTGCCCCTGGGGCATGCATTGAGGAGCTGGGTTAGTCTGGATGCAAAGGAACAGGAAGAGGAAAGGTTAGCTCTGGCATCCACAAAAGACACTGGTGGGTTGTGCAAACCCAGGGTGGCAGAGGGGGGTGAGGGCAGTGCCAGGCCCAGAAGCAGTGCTCCTGATGACCTGAGAAGGAACTGAGTTGCTCTGGATGCAAAGGATCAGGAAGAAGCAGTGGTGGTTCCCCAGGTGTCTGGGGCACCAAGATAAGGAATGGGATAGGACCCAGGCTAGAAGGAGAGACTGGCAGGGGAGATGGGCAAGGGACTGAGGCTGGGGGAGTCAAGGCATGGAGGGCTCGATCAACTTACCCCTGAGCAAGAGGCCTGCGGGTCAGAGAGAGCATCTCTTAATTTTTTTATTAATTTGGGTCTTCTCTATATATCTTTTTAGTTTGCTGAGAGTTTGACAATTTTGATAATATTTTCCGAAAACTATTCATTAGATTGATTCTTTGTATTTTATTTTAACATTCTATTACATTAATTTCTGCTACGATCTTGATTTATTTCTCCTCGTCTACTCTTTTTAGGGTTTGTTTATATTAACACAGGTAATAAGTTGCATCATTAAGCTGTTTGTTTTCTCTCTGATTATTTAATGTACATACTTATGCCTATAAACTTTGCTCTTAGTAAAGTTCTTCATTGTATTCTATAGATTTTGGTATGCTGTGCTTTCATTATTAGTCAATTCTGAGAATTTTAAAATTTCCTTTCTCATTGCTGATATGATACATTCTTGACATAATCATTATTACACTTTACTCAGATAAAATACAAGGTGATATTTCAAATTTCCTGCATATGTTGAGTAATGCTTAGTGTCTCAGTATGTGGTGCATTTTATTTAATATTCCATGGGTTGATGAGAAAATGTGTATTTTTTGGATGTAAGGTTACATAAACATGTTAGGTCCATTTGATCAATGATGTCATATTACTCTGTAATATCTGGTGAAAGTGGAGTACTGAACTCACTTCTTATTAATATTTTGTGGCTAATCTACTGTTTTATGTATAGTAGCATTTGTTTTATGAAGTTTTGTGCATTTAGGCTTAGGTTTATAATATTCTCTGGATGGATATCAGTATAAATTGGCACTCTTTTCTTCTTATTAGTTTTTTTTTGATATTTATTTTCATGGATATTAGAGTAGTAACTCCTGCTTGTTTTCTGGCTCCATTTTTGAGGATATTTTTCCCATTCTTTCACCGTAAGATACCTTTGGTTGTAATGTGTGTTCCTTGGAGATAGCAAAATAATGGATCTTATGTTTTAGTTCAGTCTGCTAATACGTGTCTTTGGATTGGGGAGTTGAAACCATTGATTTTTAAATTTATTGAAAAGTATACTGTTTCCTGTCATACTGTTGATTCTATGATGTTTATTTTCTTAGACCTCCTTTGTTTGATTTCTGACACAAAGTTGATTTTTGTTTTTTGTGTGACCTTTTGGATATGCTTATCTTTTTCTCAGTTCAAAATATTCCTTCTAATATCCTCTGTAGGGCTATCTTAGTTGTCATGGATTCCTTTAACCTACCTCTATTGTTGAAAAATTTTCTTTCTTCTTTGATTATGGTAGAAAATTTTGTTGAGTATAGTAGGCCCTGATAGATCTGTGTCCTTTCAGAAATTGTAGAACATTGATTCAAGCCCTTCTGGTTTTTATAATCTCCAATAAAAAGTGAGTTGCTCTTCTGATTGATCTTCCTTTATATGTGAATTGTGGTTTTTCTCTTGCAGCTTTCTATATTATACCTTTGTTCTGTACTTTTTGTATTTTGTTATATTATGTCAAGAATTTTCTTCCTGTCTTATCTATTTGGTGTTCTGTATGCCTTTGACACTTGGATATGAATCTTTTTTTCCCCAAGATTTGGGAACCTTTTGCCTATGATTTTCTTAAAAATATTTTCTGTGCCTTTAACCTATATTTCTTCTCTTTCTATGTCAATTATTTGTAGGCTTCATATTTTTATAATGTCTTAGAATTCTTGCATGATTCCTTATAGGTTTTGTTGTTGTTTTAGATATTTCATTTTCTTTGATTGAGCGACTAATTCTTTTCCTCTGTTTATAAGCACTCATATACTCTCTTCCACTTGATCCATTTTCTTTAGAGGGCTTGCCATTAAAATTTTTATTAGAATTGCTTAATTTTTCCCTTCCAGTTTTATTTCAGTTTGGGTTTTCATTAGAATTTCCATCCTTTTATAGAATTATATATTCATATCCTGAATTTCTTCCTTATTTAATTCTACCATTTATTTGCTTCCTTGGTCTTCCTCCTTCTGGAATTAACTCATATCCTTTTTTAAATTTCTAGAATTTAGTTATAATTGCTAATTTGAGTTCCATTGTGTTGTCATCTAAGGGTCCATCTGGGAGTACTCCTTTTTGGAAACTTATTAGCTTGGGTTTCCATGTTGCTTGTATTTGTGATGGTTCCTAAGAATCTGGAGTTAGATAATTGATTGTGTCTTTTTGTATGGATATCTGTCGCACTTTTATTGAGTAGGCATTTTCATATCTTTGTGCTTTTACTCCATCTTGGCAGATTTGGAATCAGGTTAAATAGTGGTTGTGGTTCAGTCTTGAGGCTGTTCTGTAGTGGTGTATGATTGGGATATCAAAAGTAGTCCTAGGGTAGCAAAGAAGAGGGTATACTTTAGTTCTCCAGTAGAGCTAAGGGGCTCTTTTTTTTTTTTCGGTGTGTGTTTGGTTATTTTTGACAGGGTCTCCCCCTAGTACCAGCCTGCCTGAAGATCATTACATCAATCAGGCTGGCCTCAATCTCTGCCTAATCTCTGTCTTCTGAGGGCTGGGATTAAAGGTGTGTGCCACCGCACGTGGCCACCTAGCAAATTCTTATTGCAAGTTCTCAGAAGTTGTAGTAGGAGTGCCAGAGAGATATGAGAGTGAGGGTTATCAGTGGATCACACAGGCACTCAGCAAATTACTTCAGATGAGAGTGTAAAAGTCCATTGGACTATGTTGGAGGTGTCTAGAGTTCAGGTACATGTCCTCAGATGGTAGGGGCTTAGGATCACATGGGTGAGTTCACAGGGTGTGAGGCATTGATACTTGGGAGATACACAGAGGACTTGAAACATAGATCCTCAAATGGTGGTTGCTTGGGTTCACAGGGGGTGGAGTGATGCTTCCTGAAAGAGTCACACATGGATTGGCATGAAGATCCTGGGATATCAGGGACTTGCAGTGTTTGGAGAAGGGATAATATTTCTTAATGGCTAAATAAAATTCCATAATATACATCTATAACATTTTGTTTATCTACTTGTCCACTGATGGATTCTTAAGCTGATTTCCAAATTTGGCTAACCTTTTTTGGTGGGATCTTTTTGAGACAGGGTCTCCCTGTAGCCCCAGCTGTCCTGCAACTCACTATGTAGACCAGGCTGGCCTTGAACTCACAGAAATCTGCCTGCCTCTGCCTCCTGAGTGCTGGGATTAAAGGCGTGCGCCACCACGCCCTGCCTGGGTAACTTCTTGTTGAGTTTTTAGTTATTGTTATATCGCCAAATTACCTTAAAACATGGAAAACTTAGTTTTGTTTCCAATTTGGACAACATTTCTTTCTCATTCTTCCATAATTAATCTGTCTAATCATTTTAATTGTATGTTAAATAGAAGCAGTGAATATGGACATGCTTGTCGTATTTCACATACTTATAACAAAAGCTGTTTCTTACCATTGACATGCTATTACCTATAGATTTTCATATGGGCTTCATTTTAATGGGTATACATTCATTTCATTCTTAAATTGTTGATATCAGTTTTCTTCCTGAAAGGTTTCGAGTTTTCTCAAATGCATTCTCTTAAAGATTTCTGTTTGTATATTAATCAGGGATAGTGGCTTGATATTTTCTTTCTTGTGTTCTTTTCTGGATTTGGGATCAAGATAATGCTGGCCTCATAGATTGAGTTTGGAAGTATACAGTTTTCTTCCATTTTTGGAAATGGTTTAAGATAATTGACAGTAGTTTCTACTTAAATATTTGACATAATTTAGCAATTAATTTTGTAGGTATAAATATACTTTGGTGTGATATTTTTATTACTAATGCAACTTCCTTATTACTCATTATTTATCTGTTCAAACTTTCTTGTTCTTCATATAGCAATCCAGGTAGCTTTTATGTGTTCGGGAATTTTTTCTTTGCTTTCATGTTAACTTATGTTGGTATATGTATTATTTATTTTTATTGCTGCAATAAAGCACCATGGTGAAACATGACTTATGGAAGAAAGATTTTATTTCAGCTTACAGTTCCCAAGGGAGAGACCATAATGCCAGGAGAGACATGGCAGCAGGTAGCAATATCAGGAACCTAAGAGATCACATTTTCAAACTCAAACACAAAGCAGAGAGGACACACCCAAAGTGCGAGAAGCCTATAAATGCTCAAAGTCAACCCCTAGTGACACAATTTCTCTAGCATAGATACATATGATAAAGTTTCTACACCCTCCCCAAACATTATCACCAACTATGGTCCAAGTGTTCAAATACTTGAGTTTATGGACATTTCCCTTGGAAAGCACCACATTCCACTCCCTGACTCCAATAGAATCATGGCCATATCATGATAGAAAATGCACTTATTCCAACCTTAAAAGTCCCCACAGTATTTCAAAGTTTCAACACTGTTCAAAATTCCAAAGCATTTTTCGAGACTCAACACAATCTATTCTGACAAACTACATAATCAAAAAGCAAAATTACTTCCTCCTCCAAAGAAACTAATTCATTACTTTTCAACTTAGCCTCAGGCAAGTTCTCAGACTGTGGGAAGATTCTAGTCTGACTCTTGGCCAAAATATCCCAGTTACTGCTTATGTCCTTATTTCCTTCTGGAACCACTGAGCTCTCAGCACTACTTTTTTTCCAGGGTCCTACTTGAAGGATCAGTTAGGCTCTACTTATGGCATTCAACTGCTCTTCTCATGTTAATTTCTAATATCTTCCACATTCCTCCATAAAACAATATGTTGAGGTTCTTCACTGAAACAACTCCATGGTCTCTGACATCAATTTCTATGTACAAATTTTGGTATTAGCTGCCTTTTGTTGTCGTGATAGATAAAATATCCTTACCATAAGAAACTTATGGATGAAAGAGTTTGTTTTAGATTATTATTTGAGAGGGATTGCCCACATTTTAAAAACATTGAGAGCCTTATTAAAAGCTTTACTTACAATAAACAAATGAAAGGATTTCTTCCTGGTGGAATGAAGAGACATTGGAATATTTTTCAGATTGATCTACAAATTCAACAATCCCAATGAAAAATTTAAATCCCTTTGTTGCAGAAATTTACAAACTTATCCAAATATTTCTAAGAAAATGCAAGTTTTAGAAGAGGCAAAACAGCATTGAAACAATGAAAATTTCCTACTTGCCAAAGTCAAAAGTTATTACAAACTATAGTAACTTGGAAAGCCTGGTACAAATAGATGAAAGGGAAAATGTAAAGTTGCTACTAAAAACTTTCTATAGGAGGTGATAAAAGTGTGCTGTATGTAGAAAATGATTCTTCTCTATACTTTAAATGTGTTTTATAATGTTTGAATTGCATCTCAATGATACATGTATATATTTATGCATTCATATATTACATGTATATATATATGCACATATTCTATTAAATCTTGCTTAGTTTCTTTCCTATTGCCATGATGAAATATTCTGACAAAAGGAACAAAAAACCCATAGGGTTATTTTTGCTCACATTTCAAATCATAGTCCATCATGGTGGGGAAAGCAAAGTGATAGGAGCTTAAAACAGCTGGTCACACCACATCTGTAATTAGGAAAGGAATAGAGAGGATGAATGTTTGCTGCTACTCAGTTTTCTCAATTTATGTAGTCCAGGATCCCAGCCAGGGAATTGTGCCACCTACCATGGGTAAGTGTTCTCATCTTAATTAATTAAAACAAGATAATCCTCCTCAAGAATGTCCAGAGGTCTATCTCCCATGTGTTTCTAGATTGTCAATTTGCCAACATTACCCATTACAACTACAACTACATTCACAAATTAGTGCATACAGGGCACTGTAACAGACGCTAAGGACACTAGTAAGAATACATTTGATCTCAGCTTGAACATATAAACAGTTCAGTGACTCATATTGATACCAACCAAATAATCATGCTACTGAAATTTTAATTATAAATTGGCATAATTCTTTTCAAAACAATGCACAACTAAGGTGTGTTGGTACAGCTGTGTAATCCCAGTACTGCAGATGCTCAATCAAGAGGATTACAAGTTTGATGCCAGTCTGGGCTACATAGTGATACTTTTTCTCAAAGGCAGTATAACTAAGGAACTGAAATACAATATGATTCAAATAATTTTAATGTGGATCCTTATTTGACATTATCCAACTATAGAAAGTGATCAAATAATGTGTATGGACATAATTTCTTTACTGTTGACAATGATGATTAATCTTTTGAACTTTGTGAAGAAATGACTGACATGACCTACAGTAAGAAAAGATATGCCTGGAAGGGAGGGGCAGGAGGTGTTTGAGTTCTGTGATTTCTCTTTCTGACGGTCCAGTATAGTCTGCTGATTTTATGCTGTATATTCACTCTGTCATTCTCTGTGTGCAATGGTGCACTGATATGCAGATCTGAAGACTCTTGTTGTATACTAGGACTATGGCCATAATACAGAGATAAAGGTGAAGAATGCCAACTAGCAAACATGAGCCCAAGAAAGGGAGAGATGAACCTATGCATAGGAGGCTGACTGGAACACACGAACACACACACACACACACACACACACACACACACACTAATCATGCTAGTGATTCTGAGGGCAAGTCTTCTATTTTCTTTTTTTGCACTTTTTCTGCATTTTTTGAATTTTATTAAATGATCAGATCATTGCTGTAGTAAAAATAGTATTATCCATTAAAAAAAGAAAAGAAAAGATATACTGAAAACTGTAAATACACAGTGCAAAATGGAGTATGGAACAAACCTACATCACTGTCTTATTGCCTCTAAGTCCCCAACACAGTAATACAGATTGCCTCATAAACATAAATACAAACCTCACTAGAGACTCAGACCCTGTTGTGGAGAGCCACAGCCTCCGCCGCCATTACAAGATGGCGCCAGTATCCGGACCTTCTTAA
>NW_008355363.1:5881989-5924594 GCF_000622305.1 Nannospalax galili | reverse complement strand
GCCTGTAGATTATAATCAGATAAAAGAATTGGCTGAAGCAGTAAGAAAATATGGAGTGAATGCAAATTTTACTTTAGCACAGCTAGACAGACTGGCAAGAGATTCTATGACGCCTACTGACTGGCAAACTATTGTAAAGGCTATGCTTAATAGCATGGGCCAATTTTTAGAGTGGAAGGTGCTATGGTATGAGGCTGCACAAGAGCAAGCCCGAATCATATATACCTGTGCCTGTAGCCACGCCAGGTACCCTATCTTTATTTAGGCATAAAAGAGATTTTGGCATATCTGCTGCCATTGCAGTCATCATTGCAGGAGCAGCAATTACAGGGGCTACCGTGGCATCCGCCATGACATTATCCACATTGGTGCAGACAGCCACTTCAGTGTCTGCTGCTCTAGATTATCAAGCCTCTGCTAATATGCAGCTCCAAGGAGGTTTAATGCTAGTCAATCAAAGAATTGACCTCTTGCAAGAACAAGTGGACATATTATGGCAATTAGCACAATTGGGATGTGAACAGATAACTCCCAGGCCTTTGTATCACTTTTATCCAATATGATAATTTCACCCTTGCTGCTAACCTCTCTAGAAGTCTTTCACAGCATTTGAAGCTCAACTGGACTGCAGATTTCGAAGATACCTTAGTAAAATTAAGGGTAGCCATCATCCAGATCAATTCTACGCGAATCGATCTCTTGCTAACAGAAGGATTGGGCTCCTGGATCCAGTCTGCTATCTCCTACTTCAAGGAATGGGTGGGGGTGGGAATGTTTGGATTCTTTATAATTTGTGGGATGCTCTTTGTGTTATGGTTGGTCTGCAAAATGAAAATAAGATCTAATAAGCAAAAGGCAGTTGTTGCACAGGCCCTCGCAGCGCTAGAGGCCGGATCACCCATAGATATTTGGCTTGAGATACTTAAATAATCAATATATATATACAGGTCGCTGAATTCTGTTGCTTTGCACCATTTGGGGTGAAGACCCATTGCACAAATGAAGAACAGGATTCTAGCAGTTCAAAGGGAATGTCGAGCAAAGCATCGCAGTAGATGATACATAGACGTTATCATCTATGAGAATATGCCTAATTGCACAGAGGTCGGGATGCATGAACCTCTCTCTCGTAAAAGCTCCCTTCAGTGTTTAGGGGCCACTCTGCACCCTATAGAGAGATTAGGCCTCTATTCTCTTCCCTAAAGAATGGCCTGTCTTTAAATAAAAGAGAAGGGGGACATGTGGAGAGCCACAGCCTCCGCCGCCATTACAAGATGGCGCCGGTATCCGGACCTTCTTAATAGTAAACATCCTGCTGCACCCATAAGGGGCGTGCACAAGAGCCTGCTCTCCCTCGCCTCCTCCCGTGGCGTGATCTCCAGCAACCAATCCGCTTCTTATATGTCATAAATGGGACCTTTAGGGCATATATAAGCAATAGCTCTCCCACTTCTCGGCGTCTTCGGTCTTCATCCTTAGTATGCTATGTAAGAGGCTTATGAAATAAACTGCTGCAGAAGGATCCTGACTTGTCCTCCCGCGTCGTTCTTGCCGGCGAGGCGGAAAGCGGTCGGGGACACCCTGTGAAATCCATAGTTGGCCCTGATATTCCATGCCTGTTATACAAGTAAGGGAGTAAATTGGAGAGTCACTGTGTGAAATATGACATCACATCATCCCTGCATTCACTTCTCAAATATGAAAGAAACACAGCTGCTATTTCATTGTAACTTTTCAAATATACACACAGCTTATTGTAGCACACATTTCTTTAAAATTATGTGGGGAAGAGAATTCCAAGAAACATGCAAAGTTTGGGTGTCATTATGTACATATAGTGCAAGTGTACTGCCAATTATCAATAGCTTTGCTACATTTATTTTATCAATAATGTACTTTCACATGTCTTTTTCAAAAATCTGAACAGTTTATAATGAAAAGAATTATTTTTATACTGTTAATACTTCCTTTGGGATGTTCCCTGATATGGCAGGAGTCCAAACTTAATAAATTTCAGTAAGATGGTGTGTTAAGCTTTGTATAGATTTGACTTACCTAAAATCTTTTTGTCTTAGCAACAATTTTCCTGCCCTTAAGTATAATGAAAAGACCACTTCACAACTTTGTATCACATAAACCGTTGATACTATTGTAGATCTTCATCCCTTGATTAATAAGATTTTTTTCTTCTTTGAAAATTAATTTTATTATTTTCCTTCACTTTGAAGTTGGCATTTGGAAATCTTTCAATCATATTATTAAGTGTAAGTCTTTTCATGTGCATTCTGTGTGTTTTTACAGCATCAAAAATGATATATGTATCTTTAAAGGGAATTTTCCTTTATAATTTAATAGGTTTTTCTCCTATACTTGCTCCTATTGGTAAGAAAGTGAAATTTATGAAATAGACAAACTTAGGTTAATAATATGTCTTTTCTAGGGTTTAATTTATTTTTCTCTCACTTTTATATGATTCTTCAAATGTACCTCCTACTGTTTTAACAATTTCTTCCACTGGTAGTTTGTTGATAAATATCCAAGGATTCTTTGAATTTTCTATTGTTCCATTTCTACTATATCCTATTCAATGTATCTATAAGTATATATACATTTATCTGTTAAGTTAAACAAAGTGATGCTGCTATATTTCCTGGTTAAAAAATTAAATATAAAAAAATTCATGTAAATCAACCACAAAAGAGTGTAATAGTGAAGCAAAATGAAACAAAAAAAAATCTATAAATGCTACACATGAGAGAAAACATGCACTATTTGTCTTCCTGAGTCTGGCTTATTCTGCATAATCTGAGAATTTCTAATTCTAAACTTCCTAAAGGGTTGGGATTTCATTCTTCATTATATCTACTTAAAATCTGTTGTATAAATATATCATATTTTATTCATTCGTGTTTGGTGTACATCTACCCTGGATCGATTTCCAAGCTATTGTAAATAATTGCAGCACGAACAAATGTCAAGTATCTATTTCATATGTTTCCTAGTCAGACGTGTTAAGAGACTGATGCAATGTACACACTGTGAATTGAGGACCTCTTCAACAGACGGTGCTGCTCAAAGTATATAGCAGCATTTAGAAGAATGGAACTCAATCCGTATCTCTTCCTGTGCAGAAAACTCATCAGGAGTGTCTACTTAAGATCTGATATGCCAAATGTGACAGAGAAAAATGCAGTGAATACACTGAAATTCATAGGCACAGGGAAGGACTTTCTGAACAAGACCAGGATAGTACAAGGTGTTAATAGCAACAATTGAAAAATGGGGCTTCATTAAACTAATAAGTTACTATACAGTGAAAGATACCATCTTTCAAGAGCCAAGTTACCAAATGGAAACACTTCTACATCTAACAGAGGGTTAGTTCCTGAAATATGCAAAGAATAGGATGGAGGGAAAGCTCAGCTGTTAAAGACTCAGACTAACAACCAAAAAATATAAGAATTTAAAAACTAAGCATCAAAGAAGAACAAGAATCAAGGACCCAATTAAAAATTGAAGTATGGAATTTAAAAGAGTTGCCAAAATAAATACCAATTGCTGAGAAATAATTAAAATAGTGTGCAACATCTTTATACATCAAGGAAACACAAATTAAATGTACTTTGAAATTCCATCTTAACCCAGTCAGAATGGCTATGATCCAAAAATCAAACAATGACAAAATCTGGCAAGGATGTGAGAAAAGAGGAAAAACTTTCACAGCAAACTGATCTAACCACTATAGAAATGTGGAGAGTCCTATAGATCTACCACAGCAGCCAACTATGCCATTCTTGGACATATACCCAAAGGACTCTAGGGCCTATTATAGAGATATTTCCTCCTCCATGTTCATTATCGATCTATTCACAATAGCTAAGAAATGAAAACACTTTTTTAAAAAAATGTTTTTGTTCTATGTGTATGTGTGTTTTGTATGCTTGTATATAATTGCGCATGTGCTTGCAATGCCCATGTAGTTCAGATGAAGGTGTCAAATGCCCTGGAACTGGAGTTACAGAAGATTATTATCTGCCATGCGGGTACTGGGAACTAAATCATGCCCTCTGTAAGAGCAGCCAGTACTCTTAACTGATGACTCATCTCTTCAGTTCCTCCATTTGATAATTTTTAATAAAAAAATCAGGCCTATTGGGTAAGAGGAATAATATAGCCTATTACACTTAACAGCATAATTTTAGAGGTTATTGAACTTATCCAATTTATTTTATGTATCAATAATTCATTCCTTTTAATTGAAGAGGCATATTTTATGGAAGACTTGCCACTTTGTTTACATGTTCATCTGCTGAATAATGTATAAATTGTTTCTAGTTTGGGGCTATTATGAATAAAATCTGCTGTGAGTTTTCATACACAGTATTTTATATAAGCAGGTAGTTTGTCTGGAATTTCTAGGAATACACATTCCACAGTAAAAATGCAGGCTATATGCTATAAATTAAATGTAAGGTTGCATGTATAAATTAAACTTTGGGAGAAACTTTCTATTGTTTTGAAAGTGAACAGTAATACAGCGTGTGTGTGTGTGTGTGTGTGTGTGTGAGAGAGAGAGAGAGAGAGAGAGAGAGAAATACTTTAGTGAATCTTCATTTCAAATTTCTTGATTTAGTAATTGTGGTGGTTTGAATGAGAATTTCCCCCATAGAATCCAAGTATTTGAACACTTGGCCAGTCTGTGGCACTGTTTGCAGATCATAGAACCATTACAACTATGGTAATACAGGATGTCACTGTATGTCACTGGGGGTGTGCACTGAGTGCATATTGCCTGCCCACTTCCAGTCTGGCTCTCTCTGCTTCCTATGCCTACTTGAAGACATGAGTGCTTAGCGTCTTATCCAGATTCCTCCTGCCATGTTTGCCCCCACACCTATAATGGACTCTTAGCATCTGAAACCTTAAGCCCAATAAACAGTTTCCTTCTATAAATTGCTTTCCCCATGGTGTTTTGTCACAGCATAATTTAATACAGAATTTCATACCAGAGAGTGGGCTGCTATGGTGAATAACCTGACCATGTTTTCTCTGAGGAATGTTGAAGATTCTGAAGGTTTATACTAGAAGAGCAATTGAATGCTGTAAAGAGAGCTTAAAGGGCAATTCTAGTAGAGGCCTAGCTCAAGATGTTCCAAAAGGAGATGAAAAAAAGGGCTTAAATAGCAACTGGGAAATTTTGGCAAAGAGTTTGGTTGTCATCTGCTGGAGATGTACAAATTGACTGAGGCTAAATCAAAGGGTAATGGACTAAACTTTTTGGCTGAGCAAATTTCCAGACAGCATAACTGAAGACTTGGTGGTGTGGATATTAATGGTGGGTATTATGCAGATGTGTTACAGAAAGTAAACACTGCAGAGAGTTACTAAAAGCTCTTGCTGTGTGATGATAATAAAACCCTTTGGATGGTTACCAGGAATTTTGGACCCTGAAAGGTTCCAACATTAGATAAGAAATAAAAATGAGGGAAGGTAAAACAGGAACCTCCCCGACCACCCTGCTTTGTTCACCAATCTGCTGCATTCTTGAAAGATTTGGGGCCATTTGTTACCAGGCGTTACCTGTAGCCACTTACTTATCACATGTGTGTTATTTCCTTTTGCTTGTGTTCCTCATATATGAATTGCCTATAAATTTTCCCAAAAGTTGAGCTGGGGGCTAGCATCATTATAGAGAAACTCAGGTGTCAACCTGCTGGTATAAATAAAACTCACTCTCTTCCTCCTGACTTGGTGGTTGGTCTCTTGACTCTAGGTTTTGTAACTTTTCTGGAGGTCCCTGGTAAGTCAAGTGGCCTTTCCCCAGTTGGTGATAGGGGCTGATGCTCCTGGGCTCTGCAGCCCACCTGCAGCCCCTGGATCAGAGAAGTGAATACCTCCACAGACTTTCTAGGGTCTCCTTACAGGAGGCCAAAGAGGAATGCATAACCCCAGATCCAGAGCTCACATAAGGTGAAGCAAGATGGAGAACTACAGGGAACATACAGATGACGTAAGGTCCCCTAGAGGGTAGACAAGTAGAAGCTAGTACCAACCTATCACCCATACAGGGTTATATACAAAGCCCTGACATGATACCAGGGAAGCACTGACCTCCAACCAGGCAGCAAACAGGGCCACAATTGAACCTCAATTTTATTCTGAGATGACATTG
Organism: Nannospalax galili; assembly: GCF_000622305.1. Taxonomy (NCBI): domain Eukaryota; kingdom Metazoa; phylum Chordata; class Mammalia; order Rodentia; family Spalacidae; genus Nannospalax; species Nannospalax galili. The sequence continues at coordinate 5,918,422 of NW_008355363.1, read as the reverse complement.
GCCCCCTGAAACGAAATGACCCATTTAATTGGTAGTGGCCCATCTAATTTTGAGCCTGATAGTTCCCTAATGAAGATGTTCAAGCTCGTAAACACCAGTCACAAATTGATAGCCCAAGTCAACCCAGACTTGGGAAATGGTTGCTGGATGTGCTTGAGGATGAGCAAATGACCTACACTGGGGTGGGAATCGTGAAGAAAAGGAGAGATTATGCTTTTCTGAAGAATTCAGAAAAGTGGGAAGACTTACAGACTACATGACTGTGGCTGGTTCAGTTCTCCACTGGGAGGCAGGATTCCAGAGAGGAAAAGTTCACTACCTCATTAACATACCAGGTACTCACCCATCTATTTAGCATAACTTAAGGTGAACCTGTCTTCCTAGAAGTGGTCCTATGACCACATGATTGACCAATGACCAATGAAACTAGAAAGGTGAGTCTTCCAACAGATAAAATAGAGATTTTATAGCCTTGACCAGTTAAACTTATGGGGCTTTTTGCTATTCTAACAGTACAAAAATGCTGTTTTTATTCAAATCAGTCCAGCCTAGTTAAAGTGCAAGGCAACTACTAGCGAGAATAAAGACAGGAGAAAAGAAAAATGTGTCTTTTTGGAAAAGTACCTGGCATACTTGGGGCCCCTGGCTAGTTCCACTAAGAGGACCAATAGTCACGGCTCTATTAGCTCTCCTTTTAAGGCCTTGTATAATAAATATGCTCACCAGATTTTTCAGAAACCAGGTAGAAGCCATCAAACTCCAGGTGACTGAACAAGACTATCACAGAGTTCCTCTTGAATGAACGAACATAAGGGATTATGTTGATGAAGAAGAGGGGATGTGGTAGAAACTAAAGACATTCAAGAGTTTCTAAAATATCTTGCAATGTGATGGTAATTAAACACTTCGGATGGATGCTAAGAACTTTGAATGGTTGCTAAGAAATTTGGGCACTGAAAGGTCCCAAGAAATAAGAGTAAGAAATAAGAATAATAAATAAGAATTGGGGGAGGTCAAACAGGAACTTCCTCCTCCCTCAGTTTCCTACATTGAAGCCTTTGTTCATCAAACTGCTACATTCTTGTGACCGTATGTTAAGTACCAGATGTTACACTTACTTGGTTATCACGTATGTGCTATTTGCATTTTGTATGCATTCCTCACATATGAATTGACTGTAAATCTCCCCAAAACATGAGCTAGGGGCTAGCACCTTTATGGAGTTGTTAGAGTAGCAAAAGGCTCCATAAATTTAACTTGTCAAGACTATAAAATCCCTAGTCTATTTGTTGGAGGACCTACCTTTCAAGTCTCACTGGTAAATCACCTGGTTATAAAACCACCCCTAAAAAGGTAGGTCCACCTAAAGTTATGAAAAATAGATGGGTGGAATACCTGGTGCATTAATGAGATAGTGATTTTTTTCTGCCTGGAATCCTGCCTTGCAGAACAGAACTCTGCAGAACTTCCAAACGAGCCACAGTCATGTAGATCTCTGTAAATGTGTCCACTTTCCTGAATTCTTCAGGGAAGCACAATTTCACCTTTTCTTCTTCATGGCTTTCTTACTAAACATGCTGTCTTTAAGGCTTTGGGCTGTCTCTAGCATCTTGTAGTCCTTCACTTTTTCTCTAAAGCTTGCTTCTCCCAGCCATGTGGCTGCAAGTCAGCTACATGTCTGACCTCTTTGCAGGCTCTAAACCTGCATGGCACCATGGCTTTCTTTCCTTCTTCCCACCATTCACCTCCTCAAGGTAGCTGCCAAGATTACCAGCTTGCTGCCCCTGAATAATTGTCTTTAAGATTCTAATAAAGTTGTAAAAGCTTCTGTTTGAGTCCATTCTTAAATTCTTTTATGAATGAGACTAAGAACCCTCTATGGGACCCATCTTTCTCCCCGTTTCAATGTGATCTGGGTGTCAGTCCACTAATGTGAATAAAACTCACTCTTTTTCACCTGACTCAGCAGCTGGTCTCTTGACTCTAGCAGGGTTCTGTAACAGTTGTATAATGAAAAAAGAACAAGTGAGGAAGAAAGAAATGCATAATGTACAGTTTGCCTTGAAAAGAAGATACATATAATCTGGTGGGTGGGCTATGGGGGATATGGATGGTAAAGGGGATACAAAGATAATTAAAAAGTTTTGTATGAAGTACACAAAATTCAATAAAATATACATTGACAAAAAGAAAGGGAGCATTAAGATTTTTTGATAAAGCATCTCCTTGAAGGGAGAGTCTTTGATAAGGAAATTAGAGCTATTAAGAAGAGGGCTTTAGGTTTTGCCCTGAACACTCAGGGCAAGACACCATCCAGCTAGTTTTACAACCTATACAAAGAAATGGCCTGAGTAGTTTTCTGCTTCTAAAATACACAGCAGACAAAAGCTGCTGGTAACGTGGATGAAGGTGAAGGTATTTGGAGGTTTCATTTTTGTGGTTCTGGCATTGGAGATATGAAAGATCCGAGAGTGAGTGGATCATCAGTTCTTCCTTCATGATTTCAGAGACCTACCAAGGTTAGACAGAATATAGCAGGGGAGACCCTGCATAAAGAAAGCCATGGGAGACCACTGTGTCAAGCTGCAAAGCTGAAGTCTGACTGGCAATGGAGATGCCCATGATGTTGGAGATGCCAGTGCTGTGCGATATCAGGCAAGGAGAGTTCTATATAGGAGTGGTACCAGCTCAAGAGAGAAATGTATGTTGCAGGTAGCAAAATAGGAGGGTCATCTAAGTCTTTGGAAATAAAGTCTTAGACATCTGATATGAAGCTAAAGGAGCTGGTGTTTGTACTGCTGGTTTTCAGTCTTGCTTTGGTCTGGTATTTCCTCACTATGTTCACATTCCTCTCTTTTGGAATGGGAATGCATATTGTGGGCCATTACATGTTGAATGTATGGAGTTCTTTTTTTTAAATTTATTTTTACAGGGGTTTCAGTTAAGAGATTTTCTTGAATTTCAGAAGACACTTTGGACTCCGTATTCGGTACTTTTAAGTAGTGCTGAGAGTGGTAAAGTCTATTGGAAATTTTGTCGTGTTGTTTGGGTTTCATGACCCTTTGGGAGCTGTGGATATTGTGGAGAAAGTACAACACTGGGCATGGGCTTTGGTAGTATATAGCTTGCCCAATACTAGTCTGTCTCTCTCTGCTTCCTGTACCTGATAGATAATGTGAGGGCTTAGCTTTCTGCTCAAAATGCTTCCTGCCATGCCTATGCTGTTATTATTGACTCTTAGCCCAATAAACTCTTCTTTCAATGAGCTGCTTTGGTCATACTGCTTTATCACAGCAATAGAAAAGTAACTAATACATTAATTAAGTTATTCCATCTTCTGAATATGTCCTCTTCAGATAATTCTGTGGCCAAATATGAACAAAAAATATTTTTGAAGACTGTAGAGATAGCTTGGCAGTTAAGAGCACTGGCTGGTCTTTCCGAGGACCAAGGTTCAGATCTTAGCTCCCACATGGTAGCTCAGAATTGGCTGTAATTTCTGTTCAAGTGGACATCCTTTACTGGTCTCCACATGCTTTGAACAACATGGGTTCACTTACATATATGTAGACAAAAATACTCATACCTTAGGTACATAAACTTGTATCTGGGTCCTCAATTCAGTTTCACTGATCAATGTGAACTGGTTTCATGCCAGAACCATGCTGTTTTTATTATTTTAGCTCTCAAGTAGAAATTTAAAATCAGAGATAACAATGCTTTTTCCTCTTATTGTTCAGGATTGTTTTGACTATCCTTGGTTTCTTGAGTTTTCATTTAAAATTTAAGGTCAATTTTCAATTTCTGTGAAGAATTGTGTTGGAATTTTCATGGTGATACTGAGTATCTGTAAATTGCTCTTGGTAGGATGACCATATTCACAATATTCATTCTACTGATCCATGACTACGGGAGCTTTTTATATCTTTTGTTATCTTCTTCAAATGCTTTCTTCAATGTCTTGATTTAAATTTTTTCTTTATTTTTATTTTATGTATATGAGCCTATTGCCTGCCAGTGCATAAGTACACACATGTCATGCAACGTCCAAGGAGGTCAGAAGATGGTTTCAGATCCCTTGGAACTGGAAATAAGCACAATTGTTAGTTGCCATGTGGGTGCTGGGAATTGAACCCAGGTCCTCTGCAAGAGCAGTCAGTGCTCTTAACTGCTGAGGTGTCACTCTAGCCTCCAAAGTCTTAAAGTTTTATTATAAAATCTTTCACTTCCTTGGTTAGATTTACTCCAAGATTTCTTTGAGGTTATCATGAATGGGATTGTTTCACTTTTTTTCTTTCATGGAATGTTTGTCACTTGTATGTAGGAAGGCTACAGATACTTTTGTGTTAATTTTGTATCCTGCTACTTTGGTGAATGTGCTTATAAAAACATTCACCCTCTTTTATGTCATTGACTTCCACCTTCCCTCTCATGATGCCTTTCTTGGCTCCTAAATTGTTTCCTGATTTAGAAGGAATTTAAAATTGAAATATAATTATCTAAAGATTCAAAGCTAGTATTCACTAATGTGAGAGAACATGTGACATTGGTCTTTCTGGATTTCAGGTACCTTACTCTGGATGATTGCTTCCCAATAATTCCATTCATTTCCATGTGAATTTCATGATTGTGTTATTCTTTTTTTTTAAAGATAGATTCAACCAAAGGCACTCATCTTTATGAGGAAAATTAGTTGCTGTGATGAATCTCATTAGCCATCACTGTTGCCTTTGTTTTCTGATATATTCTCAGTTGTACCTCTTGTTGAAGACCATGCTGGTGAAGGATTGAAGGTTAGCTGTGCTCTGTAGTCATTGTTTGTCTTCTCAGAATCACTCCCTTGCCTCCTTCCTAAGAGTATCCCATATATTTTGGGGCCCATCTTCACGCCTGGCTAGAGAAAGGCCCTGTCTGGTGAAGCCAAATCTTCCTGTGGCGATTTTTGGGTAAAAAGTTGGGCATGTGACCTTCACTGACCACTGAGCCCTAAAAGGAATAGTGTCAAAGAAAATAATTCTTAACTAATGTAAAAGTTGCATAGTTTAATTTTCCATTCATCAGTTCAAAAATTATCAGGCATTTGTATTTCACCTTTTCAGAAATTTAAGCTTAGATCATGGTCTGAATTTTAACTTTCTAGATTTTTCCAGTTTAGTGGAATATTGATTTTTTAAAAGCATGTCCTTATGATTTTTATGAAATTGCTTTAGAATCTTTTCTAATGTTTCCCTTTCTTCTATGATTTCAGTAGATTTGTTTCTATCTCTTTCTTTTGGTAAATTTTGCTAAAGGTCAATCATGATAATCTTTTCCTATTTCATTATTTTCCATCCCGATTTTGTTTATTTTGTTTATTTCTTCACATCTACTCTTTTTAGGTATTTTTAGATCTTGATGTTCCAAGTCCTTCAGTTGCATCATTACGATAGTATTATGAGATGTCTCTAACTTTCTGATGTAGGCACTTAGTGCTATACACACTCCTGTTAAGATTTCCTTCTTTTTACCGTGTAGATTTTGGTATGTTATGCTTCCATTTTCATTCAATTTTAGGAATTTTTGACTTCCTATCTTGATTTCTCTTGATTCGATTTTCACTCAAAAATGTGTTTCCATGAGTTTATGTACTTGCTTCAGTTTCTATGTTGTTCATATCCAGCTTTATTATTTGTAGTCAAATAAAATATAGAATGTTATTTAAATTTCCCCAAATTTGTGGAGATTTGCCTTGTAGACTAATATGTTATTGATTTAGATAATGTTCTGTGAGCTGCTGAGATGAAAGTTTATTCTTTAAATGTTTAAATGGAATGCTCTGTAAATATCTATTACATCCATTTGATTTATGATGTCATTACCTTCAAGATTTCTCCACTTAGTTTTTCCTCTGAAAAATCTAACTATTGGTGAGAGTGGGCTATTGAAATCACTCAGTATCACTGTGTGGGGTGTCAATCTTCGATTTTTATATATAATATTGTACAGATGAACACAACAAAATGGACTCAGTGTACTGTATTCTGTATGTATATACATGTATGCACATGTAACAATAATCAAAGACAAAAAATTGAGAGGAAGTGGCAGGAACATAGTTGGAGGGAGCAGGGGTAGAAATGATATAACCACAGTACTTTCATATGAGATTTTTTTAAAGTAAAGGTGGAATAGAGAGATGGTTCAACAGTTAAGAGCACTGGCTGCTCTTGCAAAAACCTGGTTTCAATTCCCAGAACCCAGATGGTGGCTAATACCAATGTGTAACTCAAGGTAAGGCTATCTGATAACCTCTTCTGGCCTCTGGGGGCATTGCACACATATGATACATTAACATTACTTCAGGGAAAGCACTCACACACATAACAAATATAAGTAATTTAAAATGTTTAAAAAGTAAAGAAAGAAACAGTAGTAAACCTCTCCTTTACCATCAATAGAAGAAATTAAGATTTTTGTGCCTAAGCAAAAGCAAATGAACACATATCCTAACTCTGGTATTGCAAATCATGTTTACAGGCCATGCCCATGGACTCACATTCCACACAGAGTCCTGTAGTGTCATCTTCAGGAACAATCCTAAGTAGGGGGCTGTACTATGTCCTCTGCCAGTCCTCAGTCTGATGAGCCTGAAGGATAGCACAAAATTGCTGGGGCATTGAAAGGTGGTAACAAAGTTCCGTACTAGGACTCTGGAGAAGTGAGAGAAACTGTTAGAACTTTTAGGGAACTGAATAGATCCAGATTCCCAGGCAAGAACCTCAATGTGAAATCTGAAACACTGAAACCATTAGAGGAAAAGCTATGCAGTACCCTACAAGACACAAATGCGGAAAGGACTTTCTAACTCTGACTTCAGTCAATTCAGAACTGGGACCACTTTAAACGAAAAACCTGCTGTATAGCAAAGGAAACAACAAACTAAGTTATGAGGAAGCCTACAGAATGTGATAAAATCTTTGCCAGATTTATATATATATATATAATAGCTTTTACAGGATTTATATCCAGAATATAAAATACTAAAAAAAAAAATAAAAACAAAAACCCAAAGACTCAAGAAAACAAGTGACCCATCTAAAAAAGGGGCTACTGATCTGTATAGAGTTCTCAATAGGAGGAATAAAAATGGCAAATGGCATAACAATACCTTAAACAGTGTTCAATATCCTTAATAATTAGGACAATGCAAATTAGAGCTACTTTATGATTTCATTTTACCAAAGTCAGAAAGGCTAAGATCAAGAGAACAAATGACAGCAAATGTTGAGGGTTTGAATAAAGGGGAACATTCATTCACTGCTGGTGGGATTGCAAACTGATGCAAATACTATGCAAATCAGTGAAGAATATTCTTAAAATCTAAAAACAGATTTACAATACGACCCAGCTATACCATTCATTGGCAGATACCCAAAGGACTCTAAACTCTCACAGAGATTATTGATTAGCTATGTTTACTGCTCCTCTTTCCACAACAGCCATGAAACAGAAACAACTTAATGTTCCTCAATTGATGAATGGATAAAGAAAATGTGATACTTTTGCATTATGGAGTTCTACTTAGGATGAAACTAGAAAATGTTATACTAAGTGAAATAACATGGACTTAGGAAAATAAGTGACACGTGCTCTCTCTCATTTGTAGATCCTTGCTCCAAATTCTTAGATGTGAATATATATCCTGACATAAATGCAGGAGCCAAGAATATGGAAAGTAACCAAGCGGGGAATGACCAATAAGGAGCTCAAGAGAAGGTGAAAGTAGGAGACAGGTTTTATTAAAGCAGAATTGGTAAAAAGTGGGGAATACTTAAATAAGAAGAAATAATGAAAATATACCGCAGATAAAGAGGAAAGAAAGATAATGTTTATATGGTGCAAAACACAAAAGAGAAATGTATTAGTCCCAAAATGATATAGGCTATTGCAACAGTCCTTGATTGTCTCCTGGAACTTGAAGGTAAAACTCTATTTCTAAATATAGGACATACTTTGAACACAGAACCTGGAGACACTGAGTAGGAACTGACCTGGATGTCTCCTCTTGAATACTAGCTCTCAGCATCAGATGATACTATGCAACCTGCCAAAGGAGAAAACCAATCAATCATCCTACTCATCTATAAAGCCTCTGAACCATAATAATTACTGGTCCAATAAATAATCTTTATTGGTGCAGTAGTGGCATTTTTATCTTGAGGGTAATCAACAGCTGTGTAATTGACTTAAGGCCCACTCAACTGGAGGGAACTCATGCATGGTAATACAAACTTAGTAAAGTACACATGCTTGAAGAATTCATAGACCCTAGGGAAAAATCTACTTTTGTCACTTCTCTAGAACAATGTGATTTCCTACTATATTCTAAATATCTATATTTACAGACAAGTTAGTGTACTTCTCATCACTCATCAAAGAAATTTCTTTTTGTAGCATGTATAATTACAAAGTTCCATAAGTGGTTGAATGCAGAGAGTATTTGTCTATGAGGTACCCAGGTGTAAGTGGAACATCTGCACTGCAACCTCTTCACCTAAGACTCAGGGAACATCTTGGAAGGGGTGGTCGTGGGAAGAATGTAAGAGCAAGAGGAACAAGAGACCTGCTTAAGAACAAGATACCTATTTAAGACTTTCTAGATACGACAGGGGAAGCACCATCAAATGAATCTCCAAAGTGTGGTAGACCGGTTGACATAGCAAGGTATATGGGGAAAATTTTAAGAGGTTCCACCTCAGGTTGAAGAAGCACAGGCAGTAAATGGCTGCTGAGGGAGGGAGAATCATTTTTCTCTAGAGGCTAGCTCCCTGAAAGCTCCAAGTGAGCAGCCCTAAATACTGGTACATAGAGGCACGACTACATGAACTCACTTCATTATGCATGTGTGTGTGTGTGTGTGTGTGTGTGTGTGTGTGTGTTGTGTGTAGTCTGTGTATTTATATGCATATTTATAAATATATACATGTACATGTAACAATAAAAATCAAAGATGAAGACAAAAAATTGAGAGTAAGTGTCCAGTGGGACAAGACAGGTATTGAATGGGATTGGGAGGGATGGAAATAATGCAAAGATAATTCATGCATGATATTCACAAAAATAAAAAAATACATTAAAATGATTTAAAGTCCTAAGTTTATGCAAAATCAAGCTCTAAGGATGTGATTTTCCTAGGATATCTCAGCCTTGTATCCTGCACTTTGACAGGTCTAGTTCAGCTGTAGATCATATCTCAATTTATTTCATCTACTATATTTAAAAAAATATTTTATTAAATGCCCGCGGAGGACAGAAGAGGCTGCCAGATCCCCTGGAACTGGAGTTACAGACAGTTGTTAGCTGTCGTATGGGTGCTGGGCTTCAAACCCGGGTCTTCTGCAAGAACAGTCAGTGTTCTAAATCGCTGAGCCATCTCTCCAGCCCTCATCCAGTACATTTTACCCACAATAAATAAGTACTACTCGTGTGATGTTCCTCCTGCACTATAATTCTCTTCGAATACTTGTCTGTTTTACTCCAAGGGAATTAATTATAACCTAAACAAGTTAGTACTAAGATTGATTTTTTTTGGAAGGAATGCAAGCAAACATTACCTTGCACTATTTGACATTAACTAATGGTATAAAATAGAAAATAGCATTTTGTACCATCCTTCATCTGAGTTTATTTATTGCCCCAAATGTCTTGTATAGCACAACTCTGCTTTCATAGTTTAAAATTGCATCTTCACTGTGAAGATAGTAAAATAGGGAAGGAACACTTTAGTGAATTGGCTCTTGTGATGCTGATTTCATTGACTCTGTACCCATCCACAGTAAGTCCTTCATCTTATTTTCAAGACAAAACAGAGGACAGTAAGTCCTTCATCTCTTTATTTTCTTGCGTTCAACCAAGACTAAGAACAGATAATAGATAGGTATTAAATTACCATAGCTGTAGAGGGCAGCACAAAATAAAGATGAAATGATTTGCTTTGGGGAAGTACATGGCAAATACTAATTTACATATATGAAAAATATATCACTAATGCCATGTTGAGAAATGATAGACAAAAAATGAAATGAAGAGCTAGCCTGGATTTTAGATTTCCTTTCAACATGTTTAGACCAGTTTTCAATGCCCTTTTCTAACATATGTTCCTACTTCCACTTTTATGTTCCTAATAATTTTTATGTCTTCAATGCCCACCCTAGTACTTAATTATATTCACCAATATAGTTTTATTATACCAAGGGGAGCTAATATTTAGTGGTAATTATTCCTTATGTATGATTATATGCATACTTATAGAAACTTTTCGGTATGGAATTTGAATGCTTTTTTCTCCCTCCATACATTTTCTATGACTCTACCTTGATAGTAAGAAAGCCATTTCTGAGTGTGTTAGTGTTGATTGTTACCTTGATCGGATTGAAAGATTCTTAGGGGATAACTAAATCTCGCATCTGGGTATGTCTGTGAAGACATATCCAGTGAAGATTGACATGTGGGGAAATAAATGAGGAGGTATCACTCATCTTGATTTGGAGGGGGTGTCCAATGGAATAAAGGCAGGAAAAGAGGAAAGCAGCCAGTATGGACAAGCTGAATTCTTCCTAAATGAGTGCATCTCTTGCTGCCGTCTTCACCCACAGATGTAAGAACACAGCTTCTTTTGCATTTCCATGTGATTTCAATACCAGTGACTGTCCAGGTATTCAACTCCTTGCTATGAAGCATTAGCTCCTCGAAATGAGCAGCTAGCTATTTAGTTCTCTGTCTTTCCAGTGTGCATATAGCCATTGTTGGAATCCCCAGCTTCCAATCATCTAAGTCAATCTAACAGAGGAACAAAATCACCAGCTAGAAACCCAATACACTCTCCTCAATGGGTCTATACATATGGGTAGCCAAGGTAACAAATAATTCTTTTCTGTTTTATGAATTTTCAAACATCATAGAGACACAGTTTATATACAGTAAAATATTTCTATTTTGTTTGTTCACTTCTGAGTATTGTTATGTAGTATTTATAGTATTTCCTTGTTTTCAATGATAACATTGAAAATTTGTGACTTCCCATTGTTTTTAATGATTGATAGAATGAATAAAATTCAAACTATTACAATCTTTGGAAAGCACTCTTGCTTACACACAGTGTATCATTATTTATGCCCATTTTTGTTATTTCAATTTACTTCAATTTTTTCTTAGTTTTTTCTTAGTTTCTACATTTTCAAGTCTAATTGTAGATTTTTAAAAGAAAATTTTTTGAAGACCAATTTATTTTTACTTTATGTGTATAAGTGTTTTGCCTGTATGTTTGTATATGACATATGTGCAGTGTCCACAGAGCTCAGAAGAGTGCATCTGATCTCATGGAACTGGAGCTAATGATTGTTGTTAGTCACCATGTAGGTGTTTGGAACCAAATTCAGGTCCTTTGCAAAAGCAGTAAGTGCTCTTAACTGTGGAACGATGCTTTTTGGCTCTAGATTTATTACATTTGTTCTTTTCTAATGTGAAGACTTTAAAGCCATAAAATTTCCTTCCACCTGCTTTACATTTTATCTGATAGTCTTTAATTTTTTGTGTTTTCATTTTCATCCAGTACCTAATCAGAATATTTTTCTTTCTAGTGCTTCTTTGACTCTAAGGTTATTGAAAACTTCTATTTGATTTGTTAATATGCAGAGATTAAAATCAAATGTCAACTGTCATCATTTACTTTCTTACCATTTTTTACATCAAATGATTACTTTTTAGATAAACCATTTTTCCTTTGAGTTATCTCCCTGGTTGTGTTGAGTTCCATGAATCTTATATCCTTGCACAGTGATGTGGTTGCAGAAATGGGTATTGACTAGTCTCTAGGAATTGAGATATTGAAATGTTTCCTGTACTACTTGGGGATAGGTATTTTGTTCTTTTACATCCTTGATTCAAGATATCCTAAATTCTATGAAAATCTGGTGTAAACAATTTGCTTCTTTTTAAAGAATTTTCAGACTTTAAAAGTGGTGTCAATCACATTACTAGTGCTTAATAAAAACTGCTAGTTAGTTCCTGTCAACTTTACACAAACCTAGACACATAATTGGGAAGAGGGAATCTCAACTTAGGAATTTCCTCCGTCAGATTTGCACATGGCCATATTTGTGGGGCACTATCTTGATTGCTAACTGATGTAGGAGGCCCCAGACCACTGGGAATGGCACCATCTTTTGGCAAATGGGCCTGGGCTAATTACAAAAGGTAGCTGAATGAAGGTAGCTGAATGTGTGCATTGAAGCGACTCAGTAAGCCTCACTCCTCTTCGGTCTCTGCTTCAGTTCTTGCCTGCATGTTTCAGCTTTGAGTTGGTGCCTTTGGCTTCCTTCAATGATGGACTGTAGCTTGTAAGGCAAATAAACCTTTTCTTCCCCAAGTTTGTTTATTTATTTGTGTAACAGAAAGAAAACTAGGACAAACACCTAATAAAATCTCTGAACGCTCATGTTAAAGAGAACTGTCTTGAAAACTGGAAACATGCATTAATTTGTTGCTGTGCTGCTTTACTAGGAAGATTAGGATTCCATTTTCTGCTGGAAACCCATGCTCTAGACACAACTCAGTTGTTATTTTTCCTTTATTATCCTTGCTTTATCCTCGCTCACTATATTAAATCATAGTCAGAAGTGTAAAAGCTTCAGTTCCTGAGAATTCTTGTGAAATTCAAACTTGAGAGGGGTCTTCAACATCAATCAGTTATCATTTTATCCACACTATTGGTAAACTACCAGTGCCTTTGTTGGTTTAAAATTATGGTCCATGATATTTCAATATTTACCTATAATGCATTCTAATTTGCCTTCAGTTAACATTATATCATGCACGCCTGTAGTCCCAGCACTTGGGAGGCAAAGGCAGCCTGTGAGTTCAAGGCCAGCCAGGTCTACATAGTGAGTATCAGGAAAGCTGGGGCTACAGGAAGACCCTGTCTCAAAAAGACAAAAAAAAAATCCCTTATTTCCCCTTCTATTTCCCCCTAATTTTTCAGACTTTGTTTTTCTTTTAATTACTTAACACATCCTTTAATTATGCTCCTTTTTAAAATAACATTTTCCCCATAAATGATAATAGAACACAATGCAGATAGTAGATTTAATTTAATTTCATTTTTCTTACACAATTATTAAAGGAAGTGATATTAAACCATTGACTTCATTAAGATATGTCTGTATTTAACCATGAATTGCTACAATAGCATTTGCTTGAACATAATGTACAGATGTTAAATGTGTGATCTATCAAACTTAGAAAAAGGATTTGACAATAGGGATCTATAAAAAGAGAAAGGGATGTGTTTTATATAAATATTTTTAAAATTTTATTGACTTAAGACAATGAAGTGGAAAATTGTGCCTGAAATATCTGCATTATAATTGAATAATGTGATTTTCATTATACTAATGTTCTATGTGCATTAGAGTGTGATTATAGAATATTGTTTAAAACTTTGAATACATTCAAGATATTAATTGTAGAAGAACTTTCTCATATAATGTGTTTTCTTGTTTTTCAGCTTTCTTTTTTAAATATTTTATTTATTATTTTTATTTTAGATGTATGAGTGTATTGCCTGCATGTATGTAGAGGCATCAATATCACACCATGCCTGAAGAGGTCAGAAGAGGGTGTCAGATTCCCTGAAACTGCAGTTATGGATGATAGTTAGCCACCAAGTGGGTGCTTGGAACTGAACCTTGGTCCTCTGCAATAGCAGCTAGTGCTTTTAACTTCTGCACCATCTTCTAGGCCCAGCTTCTCAACTTTCTACACAGTGGAAGCTTAGAATATTTGACTTTAAATTCTCAAATGCTAAGACTTATAATCCTTCCACTGGAATTAATATTAGTTATTTGTGGTGGCTTGAATGAGAATGTCCCCCTTGGCTCCATGTATTTGGACATTTTGTCCCCAGTTGGTAGTTTTTTTGGTAGGTCTTAGAAGACGTGACCATACTGGAGAAAGCAAGTCACTGGGGGAGGGCTTAGAGGGTTCTTAAACCTTGTGGATATCGAGTTGCTCTCTGCTTGCTGCGCCTGCTTGAAGATGTGAGAGCTTAGCTTCTGCTCTTACTCTAGCCACCTCTGCTGCCATGCCTCCCCATCATGATCAACTCCTGCCCCTTTGGAACTATAAGTTTAAAAATATTCCTTTTATAAAGTCCCTTGTTCATGGTGTTGCTATCACAGCAACAGAAAAGTAATTAATACACTACTGGATGTTGCACTTGAATTATATTTTCTCTATACTATTGGCATGATAAAAATAAGTCCCTAAGTCCACTTTATTAAATTATGGGCAATCTGATGTAATGCCTGTGTAAAAGTTTTAATGGTAAATAGGTATTTTTTTTCTTTCACATTGCTGATTCTGGTCTAAAGATAAAATATTCAAAAGTAAAATATATTATAATGAAAATAATTTGATTTAAATTTCCAACAAGAAAATACGTGTTATTTGAATCAGGGAATGTATGACCTCTTAATGTTGTGGTTTAGACACTCTAAGCCAATAGTTATTCAAGTCTCTATTAAAGCCTTAAGATGAGCAAGTTGAGATTAAACTGACCATTAGTTTTTTTGCATTTATGTGATATAATTTGTAATTATAAGAAAGATATGTCATCTACTTCATTTTCAAGAATATGTTGCACATGGTCTACATAAAGGAGAAATATGTGATGAATTTCCTAAATTCTGAATTTCAGAGCATTCTGTTGTGGAAAAATATGCCTTAGAGTTTGGTCAACTAGAATCTATCTAGTCTAGATCCTAAATGAGAAGCAGATGTTTCATTATTTTCTTGATGCTATCTCTTTTCCATTTAGACTTGGATGCATAAAATATGAGATTATAACTAATAAAGCATTCTATAAAGATATTTGTTGAAGACTTAAGAAGTAACCAAAGAATGTCCCTGTTGAGTTTCCATATGAACAATGAAAGTAGCAAACTAAATTGAAAGTGTAAATTTTACTCCATTCTAAGGAATGAGTAATACTCAAGTTGATATACTGCTTTTGCGCCACTAAGATTTCCAATTCTAGTGGGACAGAGCCTAAAATAAAATGAGCACCTATAACTGTATTCATCTGCTTTGTACTCAACCATAATAATACACTAGCACTGAATACTATGGACTCCTATCTATAGGAATCTTCGTGATTTTCTCTTGTGATAATGTTACTTTAAATCATTTGAAGTGTTTCCAATATATTTGATAATGGAGAGGAAGAATAATAAAGGGTCATATCACCCAAACAAGGTTAGCTAAACTATATTTAAACAAAAGTCAGAAAGGTAAAAGAAAGATTTTGAAATGCTTTTCTTATAAAGACTGGTAAACATTTGAAGTGATAGCTGTGATTGACCTGATTAAGTAATATTTGTATGAACTGAAATGGCATTTTGTACCCTATTCATAAGTATGGTTTTGTTTTTATGTAATGATAAAATACATTAGATATATTCATATTATTATTCAGACAATAGCTTATTATTATAGAAATTATAGAACACAATTTAGTAGTCAAAAAATAAAATGCAATAAACTATATAATTTAATTCTTCTATAGTAAAAAAGTCCATTATATGCCTTCATGACATCACCATTCATATTTTACTGCCTGTCAATCAATCAACTAGATATATTGAACACTAACCTATTAAGCATTATAGTAGATAATTAAAGGAGCCTCATGGAATCTCAAATTCTGTTGGCGATGAGAAATTGAATTAAATGGCATCACTGTCAAGAGCACAAAAAGTGAAAATGATTTATTTTTCAATTTTATTTCTCTATGAGCCAAAGACTGTCAGCTCACTTTACCACAGTATTTCCCTCATAGTAGTACAATGTCAAGTAAGTAGTAGCTCATTAATATTTTTATGAATACTGAGTATATAAATACGAACATTCAGTAAGCATTTTCATGCAATTAGAGTCTAATTTATCATATAAATGAGATTCACATGCTGTTATTATTTCAATTGTCTTCTATTCACCCAGCTTTATAACGTTTATTTTTATGTATTTTTTTCCTTTTGTTTTATGTGTATGAGTGTTTTGCTTACCACATGAATGCCTGGTGCCAAAAGGGGGTGCAAGATAATGTGGAACTGGATTGTAGAAGGTTGTGAGCTGCCATGTGCGTACTGGATACCAAACAGAGGACTTCTGCAGGAGCAGGAAGTGCTCTTAACCACTGAGTCATCTCTCTAGTACAATCATGTTTCCACTCCATTTTTAGAAGTATATATTACTCTTGGATTTTGGGGATGACCAAACACATGACCCAATATAGAGCAAATATGAAGACTGACAGCAGTTCTTGTGCCACATAAATTCACAGCCCAGGGAAGAGAGCCACCACATGCATGTATGTTCACAGGGGAACAGAGCAAATCAACTGGATTTGCAGGAATCTGGGAAGCAGGCTTCAGATCGTCAAGAAAGTAGCTGGGTGTTGCTTCTTTGTGGAACATGTAATTGCTCTCTTTGAATAACTTCGTTATCTGGCAGGAAACTGAGCTAAGAAAGAGATGCTCCTGATCATTTTTGGTAAGAAGCATTTGGCTAAGGGTTCAACTAAGCCAGGAAAGTGGGGAGAGAAACTCATAGTTTGGTCAGGAAGCCGGTACCATTTCCTATGGTGCTGTGGTTGGATAATTGAAGGCCTATACCACAGTAATTCTCTTAGTTCAGATGAGCTGCTGCGGTGTTAGGGTTCAGCTGTCTGTGTTAGGATCTTTCTGTGTTAGGAGCTGTCTGCGTTAGGAGCCGTCTGCCTGTGTTAGGATCAGCTGTCTCCAAACTAAGCCAGAGCTAGTTCTCTAATAAGGTTTTCTAATGAATAAATGCATAGTTGTTCATTGAGGGAAGTATGAGAATATTACTGAACTTTGAGTTTCTGAGTTTATTTCTTCAAGAAGCAAATAAATATATAACTAAGATGATAATCATTTTTCTCCATTTATTCCCTAACTTGTTTTTAAGCTATCACCGGAGGTAGCACTACATGACCTAGGAAGGTGTAAATTTCTTTAGCCTATACTGTGGAAATTATTGCTAAAATGTTTTTTTTCTCACACAGGTTAATCACACTATGATCTCTTTCTCAATGACACTTACTGAGAAAAAGCATTTAATTTATAATCTAGGAATCTATAATCTAGGAATCCTTTTTTTATTTTATCAAACTTTATGACATTATAAAAAGATATTTAAGTAGTGTGAACTGTGGAAAAAGAATATTTAATTTACTTATTTTGAAAATTAATTTGCTAGTGGAAATTTTTGACTAAAACCTGCCACATTATCTTCACCAATCCTACATTCTTTTCTTTCTAATTTATTATTCCGGAATTGAATGTTCCCCATATATTGATATAGCATATATTTCCAAACCCAATCTCATAAAGGAAAAGACATTTACATTGAATTCAGTAGAAGTGATGTTGTATTTAGATGTTTTATGAACCATTGTAGAGTATGTAACACTCTGACATTCCTTCTATCGTACTTTTATTTTTCCTCTGTTACACCATATCACGTTTTAAATAAGCTTTATTTATTATTTCAGTATTTAAGCCTATTTTCTTTAAAACTTTAAGAGATCCTGAAGCTGGAACCTCAAGATTGTATTGGGAATGAATTTCTTCCTGATTCAGGTAGTTTTTACTAATCTTATATTACCAATGATAAACTGCACAAAAATAAGATAATCCTGAACAAACATTACTTTTACAGAAAGTAGGAATGAGACCAATACATACATTCATTGCCAATATACATAGGGAAAGCCCTAAAAATATAAAGGAATAGTGTTGAGGAAGTGAACTTCAGAATGTTCAGTTAAACAAATCTCACAATTTTATAGGAGTTAAATCTTGATGAAATAATGTATTATTTAAAGTTTTGCTATGAATAAGTTTAAAAGATCCATTGAGCATAATGATCATAATGATCATACTTAAAAACAATATATTATTCTATTTTGGAAAAGAGCTAAGAGAGCGCATTTTAAGTGTTCTCAGCAAGAAAAAATGTAGAATAATTCATGTTAATTAGCTAATAATGTATACATATTGAAAAACACAAGTATCAATATATACAATTTTAACTGTCAAATAAAATTAAAAGCTATGCTGACAAACATCATTAGAGCTCTCTTATCTTCAGTAAAGTGTTCCTAGTGAAAGAATATTATTGCATTCTATAGTAATGGTCCAAAGCAATGTTGCAACTGCATGATACTATGGTAATCCCCACTTTTCCAGACCATTGCTGCAAAATTGAGTCATTTGTATCACTGGCAAACACGCCTAGATAGAGTCAGAGCCAAACATTCATGATTAACTGTTTTTGTTCATTTTTAGGAACCATACTTTTAAAATTATGGTGTTACTGTCATATGTTAATTACACATTTTAACTAGCTTCATTTATGACATCTTCATACATGCGTATAAGGTATTGTGATCCTATTCATCCCCTATTACTCTCGCATATCACCCTCCCACTCCCATTGAATCTTTCAGGAACCACCTTTGAAAATCATGAGGAAACACACATCCAACTGGTTGCTTGTTTCCAAAACAATTACTGTTTTGAGTTATTTAGAAAAAAATATTAATTCATACAACTGACCCAAAATTTGTGCATTATTTAAATGTGATTCATATTTGAATATTTTGCAATATTAATAAAAATTAAATAAAAGATTAATAGATTTTACAAGCATTGCCTTATAGATTTTATTTTCCTCAGATTTAAAATGGGTAATTACATCTGAGTTAGTTTCAAATGTGCGGAAAAACATATTCAATAATATAATGATCACCTAATAAACAATTCCTTTCCAGTAGGCATTGTGTTGGCCTATTGGCATTTCTTTCAAATACTTTTCAGTTTTTATTTATTTTTTAAAGATTTAGTTTATTATTATTTGTCTCTCTCTCTCTCTCTCTCTCTCTCTCTCTCTCTCTCTCTCTCTCCACATGTGTCAGTGTGCACATGTGCAGGTAGCTCCAGAGGCCAGAGAAGCGTGTTGGGTCCTCTAAAGCTGGAGTTGCAGATGGTTATTAGCCACGTGATGTGGGTGCTTGGAATCAAGCTACAGTCCTCTGCAAGAGCAAGTGCTCTTTGCTGCTGAGTTATCTCTAATCCCTAGTTTTTGTTTTTTTATAGATACAATCCTTCACAAATTTAAATTGGAACTCCCATATCTTCATCTCTTCCTTGTCTCTCAAACACTGATTTTGAATGTGGTATGTCTCATTGCCATTCATTGTTTTATACTTTTATTTTAAAAGGAAACTTTTAACCCTGTAAGGTTTATAGAATAATAAAGTGAATCAGAAATGTGGAAACAGAAAGTAGACTTTGAAAAGTTAAGCATAAAAGAAAAAATAAGAGAAATAAACAGCCCCAAAATATTTTCTTGTTTTGTGCTAGTCATTGCACATGTGTAGTCATTTTAGAATAGGCAACCACTCTTCCACTGAGGTATACTCAGCCCCAAAACTATTTTCTTTCTTTCTTTCTTTCTTTCTTTCTTATGTGTATGATTGTATTGCCTATGTGTGTGTAAGTGCACCTGTGTCGTGCAATGCCATGGAGGTCAGGAGAAGGTGCTGAATCGCCTGGAATTGGAAGTATGGATGGCTGTAAGCAGCAATATGGGTACTGGGAATCTAACCCAGGTCCTCTGCAAGAACAGCCAGTGCTCTTAACTGCTGAGCCACCTCTCCCGCCTCCCAGAACTATTTTAAGAACCCCAAACCCCTTATTATCTCTTTTTATCATATTGTATATTATATATATAAGGAACCATCCACTGACTCCCCCAGCCCACACCATGGAACTACAAATTAAAATACTGAGTAAGGTCACTAAGAATAAAAGCAACAACAACAATACAACAACAACAAAACACAGTGTGTTCTTTCTTATATGTGTATACTAGCTTTTCAATTACTTTTTGTAAAATTTTTACTTCTGAATATGACTATTCCAACATCAACTAACATAATTGTGCTTACTTGCACAGGATCTATGCAATACCAAGTCAGTCACCATCCTAAAATGAATACAGGAAGGTCCTCAAAGCCCCACTCTTAGCAGAGAAGCTATGGACAGTCACTGGTTGCTGGTGGGAGAAACATCACTCTCCTTTGGGGAAGTGGTTGCTGGTAGATTGCCCATTCCTCAGTGGGCTGCCTCACACCCATGCACATATTGGCAGTCCTAACTGGACTAAGGAAGGTAATCATAGAGACAAAAGACATGCTATTAGGAGGGAGATGGCATAAGGGAAAGTAGGGGGTGGTGGAGAGAGGTACTAGTGGACGAATAAGGTCAAAATACATTGTATAAATACAGAAAACTTCAACAGATAAATAATACTATTTTAAAAAAATTAAATGTATGACTATTTGATACAAGACTGTGATTTTTGCCTCTGCATAATAAATTGTTACCAAATAAAAACTCAAATATCTGACTTACTGAACTAAAAGTAGCAATATAATTACTGATGTTTTAAACAAGACAAAAATACACTTTTCCCATGAGTAGTTAAAAGAATAGTTAATAGCCAGTGCTGATGAAAAATTAAAATAATTACTGAAACACAAGTTTAAAAGGAAGGGATAATATGACCTCCTTATATAATTGATTGGACTGAATATTTGGAGAAGTCAATAGAACATGTTGAAAATCCATTATATCAATTTATTTTTTTAATGCATTTTCAATGATATCTTTAGTGGGTGTTCACTTCCTATTTTTATTTTTTTCCTTAAAGGAGACCAGATTGGTCAGGCATGGTGACATACACTTTAATCTCAGCACTTGGGAGGCAAAGGCAGGCTGAAATCTGTGAGCTCAAGGCCAGACTTGCCCACATAGTGAGGCCCACTAGGGTTACAGGGAGATCCTATATCAAAAAGACCAAAAGTAGAAGACCATATCTCTCTCAGTCTGCAGTGATCAGCTGTCAGTAGCTCTTGGTGAAGGTTGGAGCTTCTTGCCCATTTCCCCCAGTTCTATGCTGGATTTTTGTCTGGTTTGAGTTTGCATGGTTCATGTGCATGCTGTCACCATGGCTGTAAGTTTATATGTGCAAGTTTCCAGCCTCCTGAAAACCTTTTTTTTTTTTTTATTGTGGTCATGTGTCTCCTCCCCTGGCTCCTGCAATATTTCTGCCCTCTCTTCTGCAGTGGTTCCTGAGTTCTGGGGGGATGAGTTTTAATATAGGAGTCCTATTCAGGAAAAGGCACTCCATGGTCTCTTATTCTCTACATTTAAGACGGTTTTGGCTTTGCTTTCTGTGTTAATTACCCTGTTTCAGGAGAAAGCCTTGCTGGTGAGTTGACAGATGCATTAATGTTCTTTTTACCTCCTGTTCCATTAAATTCTCTGAGCCTTAGGTGTAGAGATTGTATTGTAGATGTGACACTTAAGGCTGGGAGTCTCACCGACACTTGTTCTCTATGTCTGAACAGTTATGGAACTCTGTAATAGTCTCCATCTGTTGCAAAAAGAAGCTACTTTGATAAGGACTGACCAGGTTCCAGCCAATAAACTCATAACGAGGGACATTTGAGGACAAAAACTTGATTCAGTAGGCCTTAACATATATAGCAGAATGCACGAAATCTGATGTAGTGAGTGTATGGGGTGCAGAGAGGAGAGCAGGTCTAAATATGATTAAGATTTATTGTATGAAATTCACAAAAATTCAATAAAAATTATATATTGAAAAAAAGTTCTATTTTGACAGCCCGAAATTTTTTTCTTGTTAAAACATGCTTACTTTTCCAGGGATGGGCATCTTGATCTGGTGATATATTTGTTTTGAGGATCTTTCTCTGTACTCAAAGTTTAATTCCAGTCATTGCACTAGACTGATACAGTTTCACCCTTTATTCTAAGAGTTAGTCTCTGTTCTTTATAGGACTCTGGAAATTAGAATACTTGCAGGACAATCCATGTTAGTGTGAATAGTGTCTGATTTTAGCACCAATAAGTAGACCGAATGCTAGTCTTTATCTTTTGTGCTAACATAACAAGCCAATTTTGAAGTTTTGTTACACATGGACTGTTTGTCACCTATTCACAATACTGGCATTGACTTTGTGACTTCTTTGCTTCTCTCTTCTTTGCTTCTGACAGGATTGCAGCTTCAGCTCTAGCATGCCACTGTTAATTCCTTCTTTGTTATTACCTCTTGGAAATTTTCTTCTATGTATTTTCATATTTGAAAATTGTCATTTACATGAACAGCGTGGAAATGATAAAGTCTGGACTGATTTTTTATGAAAGTAACTTGTCATTTTACACATATTTTGTCTATCACTTACAACAAAATACTCATTCTGGTATCACCAAAAATTTGTTTTCCAGTACTTACACCTTCTCTTTCTTCTTTATATTTGATCACAAAACAACATTAATCACAACTTTATCTTTCTTGAATCCCATGTACCAAACTCTCCTTTTTGCCTCAGTTTTTTTTTGGCTACAAGTTCTGCCTTCTTTCTTTTCCTTTCCTCCTCCATTTCCTCCTCTTGTCCATATTTTTACAGAAGGTTCTTGTGTTTATTTTTAATAAACTTTCACAATTATCAAACATTTCCCATAATGAAATATTGTTTTATGGTGTCAAATCCAAAAATTTTATCTCTAGAATTTCTAATTAAATCTTTACTCAAATATTCAATTGCTTATTTGGTATCTCCTCTTCAGATAGTAGATATCTTAGATTTAGATGCTTAAAAATTCAAATACTTGGCTTCTTACTGCCTTAGCTTTTCCCACTTTAATAACTGACACTAGCATCAATTCTTTTGCTCAAATAAAAACATCATGGCAATTGTCTTCATTCTCCACATCAGTACATTCACAAATCTTAAATTTTCTGTCACCAAAATGAATTTCTCATATATCCATTTCCCGTAAAGTTCAATTTTACTACCCTAGTTTGAACTACCATCTGCCAATTGCAGTATCATAACATTGTTCCCAATCTTATCCACTATAGTCTGTTTTTCATTGAATGATGAAGGTGTATTTTCCTAGTTTTAACCAATATCATGATTCTTTTCAATTTTCATGTCCTCATCACTCAGTTTATCAGAAATTCTTTTCATGAGTAATCTTATGCAATACCTTATCTGTTAGACACTCTCCTGGTTTCAATTCCAAGTGTTCCAATATCTGACAACCACATGCTATTTTATTTATTATCTGCTTAGAGAATTATAAATTCAGCAATCCCCCTTTCACTCTACTGCTTAAAGTTCATCGATTATTTCTATTTTTATCCTATCCTACATATTGTCTTACAAGTCCAGTTATCAATCACTATTCACTCCTTACTGTCCCATTTCTCCTTTGTTTTTAAAATACTCAT
Source organism: Nannospalax galili (assembly GCF_000622305.1). Taxonomy (NCBI): domain Eukaryota; kingdom Metazoa; phylum Chordata; class Mammalia; order Rodentia; family Spalacidae; genus Nannospalax; species Nannospalax galili. The sequence continues at coordinate 5,894,980 of NW_008355363.1, read as the reverse complement.
TTAGCTGACTTATATGAGTATCAAGGAAGCTCCCCATTAAGGACTAAATATACAGAACAAAGAGGCATTGAATGCTGCAAGAGAAGTAACATATAAAGGAAAACCCATCAGAATGACAGCTGACTTTTCAATGCAAACTTTTAATACCAAAAGAGCCTGGAGTAATGTTCTCCAAGTTCTAAATGATCACAGGTACAAACGAAGACTCCTTTACCCAGCAAAGCTGCTTATCAGATTAAAAGTAGAAATAAAAATCTTACACAACATAAGTAGAAAGAACCCATGTTCACCAAACCAACCCTACAAAGAATATTTTAAGCAATACAAAGGAACGAATAAAGAATACCCAAGATGATGTGGAAAGAAAAAATGACTCTATAATTATGGAAAAACAAAATAAGATGTAAGAACACAAAACACACAAAATTATGGTATCCAATAAATATCAGTGGCCTCAATTCTATAATCAAAAGGCATAGACTAGTTGAAAGGATAAAGAAAATAATTTCATCTTTGTTGACTAAAGAAACTCATTCTCAAGGATAGGAGCCACCTTATATTGAAAGAATGAAAAAAAATATTCCAAGTAAATGGCAAAAAAAAAACAGGTACTGCAATTCTAATATCAGACAAAATAGACTTCAAACTGAAGTTAATCAGAAGAGATAAAGAGGGTCATTTCATCTGATCATGTGGACAATTGACCAGGAAGACAGCATGATCATGAACATATGTCTACAAACCTCTGGTGTACCCAATTTCATAAAAAGATTGCTACTGCATTTCAAGATATAGATTAAACCCAACTATGTAGCAGTATGTGACTTCAATATTCCACTTTCTCTGAAAGACAAGCCATCTGGACAGAGAATAAATAGAGAAACATCTGGATTAGATTATATCATGCATCAAATGGGTTTGATTAAATGATATTAACAGAATATTCAACCTAAGGACCAAAGAATACACGTTCTACTCAGCATCCCAGGGAAATTTCTCTAAAATAGCCCACATACTGGGGCACATAACAAAGTTCAATAAGCATAAAAAACATAATTCCATGTATTCTATCAGATTACAATGTAATAAATCTTAAAATGAACAGAAAAAAGTTCTATTAACTTCATGTACTTATGAAGCATAAACAATGCACTACTGAATGATGAGTGGGTCAAAGAAGAAAACAAGAATGAAATAAAAATATTACTGGAACTAAATGATAAAGAACACAACACAACAAATACTCTGGGACATATTAAAAGCAATCCTAAGAGAGAAGTTCATCGCTCTCGGTAACAGCATTAAAAATTGGAAAGAGCATAACAAGCCTAAATCCAGTAGATGAGAAGATGTAATAAAATCTAGAGTTTAAATCAATGAAAGAAAAACAAAAAAATCATACAACAATTAATGAATCTAAAAGCTGGTCATTTGAAAATATAAACAAGATAGACAGACTCTTAGACCAGCTCATAAAAATCAAAACAAAAACAATAAAACTAAATCCAACAAAATCAGAGATGAAAAGGCAAATATTACAAGTGATACTAAAGTAATACAGAACAAAAAAGCTTACTTTAAAAACCTATACTCTGTTAAAATTAGAAAAGCTAAAAGAAATGAATTAATTTGTAGATTAAGTCACATCTGAAAAGAGTAATAATTTTGATTCTTTTTCATTCTGGTACCTTTCATCTATTTCAGCTCATAAGCCCATTATTATGTTAAAAACAATGGTTAAATAGAGAAATTGTTATCTTGTGGTTAATGTTAGAAGAAAAGTTTTCGGTCTTAGATCCTTGAATGTGATAATCATTGTGCGTTATCTACCCATGGAGCGTTGTTAATTTTTTGAGTTTCTTTCTTCTATTATTCCTTCATTAAATGCCATTCCAAACATTGGTTTCTGCATCAATGATTATAAGCAAAGACAGGATGTTCCTTTGGTTAATGTGGCTTAATTTTTCTTTATTGACATATTCTAGCTTTCTAGGAATAAATTCCTCCTTTTGGGATATGTGCAATTTTTAATATGTGATTGGGTTCCATTTGCAAGAATTTTATTGAAGCATTTTACATAAATATTAGGAACATTGGTTTGTATTTCCCTTCCTCTGCCCTTTGTATGAGGATTAAGTGACACTCAGTGTATGATGCTTATCTCCTCTTCAATTTTTGGCATTGTTTGAAAACAACTGTTATGATTTTTTATGCCTGGGTGAATTCATGACTCAGGTCATCTGTCCTAAACTCTATCTTTATGGCACAGTTTACTACTGATTCAAGTTCCTTACTGTCATCATTAAGTCAAATTTTCTAGCTATTCATGATTCAGTCTTGCTAGGCTATGTGCTTTTATTAATTTGCTCATCACATTAAGGATACTGGGTTTATATTTCTGCAATTAATAAGAATTCTCCTCATCCTTTTTATGACTGAAGATCAATAGTAATTACTTTTTTTTTTAGTAGAAGCTTCTCTCATTTTCTTTTTTTTTCTTTTAAAATTCTATACTTAACTTCATTTAGCAATACATTTAACGTTTCCATTGACCTACAGTATTTACAGACTGGGAAGTATCAGTTTATGGTTCCTATTCCTTTTTTAAATTTTCTGATTGACTTTTTGTGTATTTCATATAATGGATCTTAATGAAATTTATACCCTTTCCCTTTTCCTCGCCACCCCCATAAGTCCCTCCACTGGATTTCTTGCATTTTCTCATGTATGTTATGTCATATCTGGTCAAGCCTTTGTACCCAGAAGTCCCTTGATGCAAGTTAATTCACAGGGTCTAGTCAGCCTATCTAGAGTCACTCACTTAAAAATAGATCTACTCTCCTTCACCCTGCAGTAATCAGTGGCCAATAGTTCCTCAGCTAGGGTTTGGGCCTACTGCCCATTTCCCCAGTTCTATACTGAATTTTTGTCTGATTGATTCCAGGGGTCTTTTGCATGCTGTCCCCATTTTTGCACGTTCATATGAACATGATCCCAAAGGTCTGAAAGCCTCTGTTTCCTTATGTCCATGCACCATCCTTGACTCTTACACACTTTCTGCCACCCTCTTCCTCAGTGTTCCCTAAGCAGTGGGTGGATGAGGAGTCTATCCAGGTACTTATACCCTAAAGTCTCTTATTCTCTGAAACTTGGCCACTTGTGGCCTTCTGTGTACATCATACTCTGTTGCATGAGGAAGTTTCACTGGTGAGAGTTGAGGGATATATTAGTAGTCTCACTACCCTGATCCACTATGTTCCATGAGCCTTAGGTCCAGTTGTTGCACTGTAGATCTGTCATTTAGGACTGGGCATCTCTCAGAGTTATATTCTCTGTGTGGTACCAGTTGTGGAAATCTGTAACAGCCTCCCTTTGTTGCAAAAAAGAAGCTACTTTGATGAGTGATGACTGGTATACTTGTCTATAAATATGAGGATCCATATTTAGCATGAAGTAATTAATTTCGTTTGACTAGAGATATGACAGAGTTGGAGTTTTCTCTAGGATCGGTGATCTTTCCAGCCATGTATATTTGGCTATATTTACAATGTCATGCCATCCATGATTTCCCTCCCATTGAGAGGGCTTTAAGTCCAATTAGATAGTTGTTGATTACTGCCAAGATAAACATGCCACTACTGCACCAATAGAGATAGTTTGCTATCACTGCGGACTTTAGGCTTATAGCTGTGCTGGGCCACTGATTGATTTTCTCCCGTATCAGCTTGGATGGTATCCTCTAGAACTATGAGAGCTAGTTTTCAGAGAGAATACTTGTAGGTCAGTTCCAGCTCCATTGCTCAAAGTCCTGTGTCTGAAATATGTCCTGTCTATAGCAATAGGGTGTTACCTTCAAGTTCTGGAAGGTAAACAAAGGCTGTAGCAAGAGGCTGTGTTATTTTGGGAGTTTCTTGGACTTCCCTGAATAATAACTCAAAGGGAGTTGTCTCCTGTCTGGCACTGTGTTTCTTGTTATATAGCCTTTGGCTATATACGTGCCCATGTTCAGATAGTGCATGTGCATTTTGCTGGGGGAGCGGTTGAGTTAATACATTTCCCTCTGGCTTTTTATGCCACCTAAGCTTTATTGATCTCCCCCCTCTCTCCCTGTCTAACCTCCCTCCTATTTCTCCAGTTTAAGTAGCCCCATTTTCCCTGAAGATCAATAGACATTTCCTCTTTTTCAATAGAAGTTTCTCTTATTCAATCTAGGTAAAGGTGTGCTATATTGTTATTTTCAAAGAAGCAGTTTTTTGATGCCTTGGTATTTTTTTCATGTAATCAAATACAGACAGAAGAGAGTGGTGGAGAGGTGACTCTGACCTTAAGAGCAAATTCTCCTAGTAGTGCACTGTAGTTTTTTCTTTTTCACAGCACTCACATTTTGTGACTCACAGCTTCCTGTAACTTCAGCTCCAGGGTAATACAATCTGTCATCTGTGTGGTCCTGCACTCATGTGCATATCCATACATAGACACACATAATTAAAAATAAAAATAAGGTGTGGAAGAGATAGCTCAGAGGTTAAGATGGTTTATAGATATTGAAGAGGACCTGGATTCATTTACAAAACATCATACAACTGCCGTATAACTCCAGTTCCAAGGGATCTGGTATCCTGTTCTGACTTCTACGGGCTCCTGCAAATATGTGGTGCACATACATACACTCAATCACTTGCACTCATAAAATAAAATAAAATAAGTTAAAATATTTTAATAACAAAAATGCAAAAACATTGGCTTTCCTTGGCCTTCCCTACTGTAACAGGTCAAGTGGACAAACATAAATTAAAATTTTCCATGTATTTACTCATATCTTGATTTTAGAAAGAAAATTACTTAGTGTATCATAATTGTTACTGTACCATTAGTGCCTTCCTTTATCCACTGGAAACTGAAAACATGACTAAGTAAAAGAAATAAGATCAAATACAAATAGTCCACCTTATTATATTATAATTTTAATGTAAAAATTATAGAATGCCTCCTCTGTGGCACGCGCCTTTGATTCCAGCACTGAGGAGGCAGAGGCAAGTTGATCGCTGTGAATTCAAAGTCAGCCTGATATATATATATATATATATATATATATCTGCCAAAGTGTGAGAAGCTTTTGAACTTACAAGTTCTATCCCTTAATTAATGCTGGTTTCTACACATAAAGCCACACTTTGAAATGGATCCTGTCTTATACTATTCAAATTTATATTACATCATTTTATACTGAGTTATCTAAAGAGCATCATTGGATTCATACTGGTAGCCCTATATTACTTGTTAAAATATCTAGCTCCTCACCAGGCATGCTGGCACATGCCTTTAATACCAACACTCCAGAGGCAGAGGCAGGCAGATCTCTGTGAGTTCAAGGCCAACCTGGTCTACATAGTGAGTTCCAGGACAGCTGGGCCTACAGGGAGGCCCTGTCTCAAAAAGACTAAAAAATAAAATCTAGCTCCATAGTAGAATATAGAGATACAAATATATACATGCAGCCACTGTAAAGCTCCCATTAAACTGATTAGTGTAGAACTCATTTTGACTGATATTTGTGAATGAAAATATTCTTTATATTATTGACCTACATCTTCATACATGCAATTTAAGTGATAAAATCTTAGCTCGTACTGTTGGTGTTTTCTTAGACTTTCCCAAAGGTAAGGAATTTAATTTGGGAAAGGATTTTAAAATTTGATGAAGGAAATTTTTCAGACAGAACACTCTCATGTAGCAGTATTTTCATGTATTTTTAGAAGTTCTAGAAAATTAATTTAAAATCTACTTTTTTTTATTTCAGGGAGAATGAGATCAAAGATCATGATTCATATTGACTGAGTGCATAAAAAGCCTATATATATATATCTGTATGCATATGAGAATGGCTATTAAGTTTTATTTGGGAAATCTTTGTAATAATTAGAATAGGCACTAAAAGTTATAAAAATATAAATATTAACTGGAAAACTTATTTAGTATTCAGGATAATAATGATAATTTAAAAAGAGCATATGGGACAATGTTTCCACATTCCAGAAAATTTGGTTACTAACTTAAGCCACAATACAGGAGGGTTCCCTGAAAATTGTGGTTGTGAATATATAGTGACATGACATTGAAAAATAATGATTAAAATCTGGAAAATTCTTATTTTCCAGTTATTTTTATCTACCTTTCTGTTTCCAATATTTTTTCAGGGGTGTAGTGATATAATTGATTACATTATAAATTCCTTCATTTCTAATCTAGTTTTTTTGTCTTTTTAAATTTTTTAACTTTAAAAATATTTATTGAGTATTTTATACATGCATATAAGATGTTCTGATCAAATCCCTGCCCACTCCCTCCCCTCCAACTCCTCTCATATCTCCCCATCACTTTTTTCTGACAACTTCATGTACTCCTTTTTTTATGGGGCTTTTTGCTAATCTAGCTTTTTAAGTCCTAATGATAATCATTGTTCATCTTATTGATATTTAGTAATTTCCAGATCTTCCTAAGTAACATTCAAATTGTATTATCTGTAAGTAAGGGCTGTGTATTTCACCTCTCTGCTTAGTAGGTAAGTGTGTGATTCTCATTGAGTGCTCAATAAAAATGTTTCTCAAAAATACTTTTGAGAGGTTCTCAGGCAACTAGAACCTTGCTCATGTGAACTTGCAGGAATGGTGGCAGCATGCATAAGACTCATGTCGACTCAATCAGACAAGGGCCCAGCGTGGAGCAAGGGAAGTAGACCTTGGACCTGGCCCTAGCCTGGGAAATGTTGACAACTGATAACTGCTGGATGAGGGAGAGTAGATCTTCTTTAAGGGAGTGACTCTAGATAGGCAGACTAGACTTCAGTGGATGAACTTTGCACAAGAGGACATCTGGGTACAAATGCTTGACCAGATAGGACTTAAGATATATAACAGAATGCATGTTTCAGTGTGTGTGTGTGTGTGTGTGTGTGTTGGGGGTGTACGGAGAGCATGGATGGAGGAGGGGATCTAAATTTGATTAAGAACTATTGTATGAAATGCACAAAACTCAATAAAAATATTTTTTAAATATTTGTGAGAGTCTGAGGAAATGGTTCAGTGAGTACAGTCCTTGCCATGTAAACATGAATTACCAAGTTCAGATCCACAGGATCCATACAAAGCCACAGTAACCCTCTGTAATCCCTGCCCTCTTAAGACAAAATGAAGCTCTGAGGACAGCTTGCCTGTCACACAGTGGTAAACAAGAGACCCTGCCTCAAACAAGGTGGATAATAAGGAAAAACACCCGAAATATTACTCTACCTGCCTACACACACACACACACACACACACACACACACACATACACACACACACACACACACTATGGGGGTGTCAGCACATGCACCTGCACACACAAATATGCACACCCACAAAGATAAAACTATTTTTATTTATATTCTCAACTGTTGCTGCCAGATTCCTTCTCAGACATTAGCTCCATTCCTAGTGATTGCATTAGAATGTGTGATTAAGCCAGTCATGGTGAAGTATGTCTGTCTTTACTTCCAGCACTCAGGTGGCAGAGGGAAGCAGATATCTCTGAGATGGACACCAGTCCTTTCTATATAATGAATTCCAAGACTGGGGGGATGGGGGAGGGCTACATGAAGACTGCTTCTCAGAAAAAGAATGTGTGATTGAATACATAATTGACAAGTGCTTTTAAAAGAAATCATATTTCAATTATTTTTTAGCTCATTTTGAAGTCTCTTTTAGCTGTTAATATGATATAATCTTCATCAATTCATATTGCACTGTACACTTAGAATGATTTTTAAAATGACTTCCATACTGTGTAGGTTTAAAAAATTCTAAACTACTTGGGAGGGTTAAATAGCAAGATACTTTAACCTAGGAGTTTAAGACCATCCTGAGCAACATACAGAGTCTGTCTTTTCAAAAGAAAGGAAAGAGCTGTGAAAATCTGAGAAAATACAAGACTGAGAAATTTTAAATATTTTAGAGGTTAAACATTTTTTGAAGTAAAAAATATATTATAGCATATTTCAAAGAGGGTGGATTCTATGATTTTTTTTTCTGTTTTTGAGTTTGCAATGGAATAGAAAAATAGGAAATGGCGACAAGAAACTTAAGCCATTTTGTCAAGTGTATATTTAGTTTGAACGTTGTCCTCTGAAGTGTCAGTATATTTTCTTTGTTTTTGATAGATTGAATAAAGTCCCTAAATAATCCTTTTAAAGCAAAAGCAGCTTTTAATAATCAGAAAAGTCTTATATTTACTTTACCAGTTTTCATGGATTAATCTATCTATCTATCTATCTATTTATCTATCTATCTATCTATCTATCTATACATCTATTTATCTATCTATCTATCATCTATCTATCATCTACCTATCTATATCTATATCTACCCATGTTTCTCTCTCTCTATGTGTGTGTGTGTGTTATACTCATTTAAAGCATATAATCTGAGTTTTTAAAAATATTTTATTTATTATTTTTATGTTATGCGTATGAGTGTATTTCCTGCATGTGAGTACATCCGGGTCATGCGGTGCCGTGGAGGTCAGAAGAGGACTTCAGATTCCCTTGGAACTGGAGTTAAGGATGGTTTGTAGCTGCCATGTGGGTGCCAGGAATCGAACCCGGGCCCTGTGCAAGGGCAGTCAGTAGTCTTAGCTGCTGAGCCATCTCTCCAGCCCTAATTTGATTTTCTAATATATTCACAGAATTGTACTATCATCACCATGACATAACATTAAAATATTTCCATCATTTCAGGAACAGTTACAGCACATTAACTTCTCTTCCAGCAGTAGGCCAGCAGCAATCTGCTTTCTGTAGTACAATTTTCCTTCTCTGAGCATTTATATAAAAGGAATTATGAAATACTTGGCTCTTTTGTGATTGGCTTCTTCTATTTAACACATTTTCAAAGTTTCTCCGCAGTATTTTTTTATATTAGCTTTTCATTATTATAGCTGAAAAATATTTCATTGCATTGATATAAATCATTTGTCTTTTCATCACATGATAGACTAGTTTCTATGAACATGGTAATATTATGAATAAAGTACCTAAGAACATTCATGTAGAAATGTTTGTACACATAAGTATTTTCAGTTCCTGGCATGTATTTTACTTGAAACTATTTTAATATTTATAATTTCAATATTAACCAATTACCATAATAAATGAAATAATAATTTCTGTAGGAAACCAGGATACCATGCCCTAGGGTGAGATGAGCCTAAAACTTTTAAATCCAGGCAACTAAAGGGAGGGGCACTGAAAACAGCAGCTCTGATATCCCTGTCTTGCAGAACACTGCAGGGCTAACAAGAGAAAAGTGGCCAGGTCAAAAGTTTAAGCTTCTTGCTCTGAGAGAAAGCATCTTGGTCAACAGTCCTTAGCCCACCTCCCTGTCCTGAACAAATAACTCAGCAATCATTAGTTAAGAGATTAGGCCAGGTTAAAGGTTTACTCTTGGGCTAAACTCTAAAAGTTTACTGTTCTTTTAGCCTTAAGAAAGAAAACATTGTGGACAATAAATTACCGGATAGGCATTGGTAACACTGAGTAAAAGCTTAAGCATCCTGCTTTACAGACAGCCCCTAGCTGGTGCCTGATATAAAGCTGTATGTAGTGTTTCTTGTCTAATTGTACCCTAAATCTTTGTATGTAACTGCCAAACCCCATGTGACTGCCAGTTCCTTCTAAGGTATAAAACCTTTCTGAATTTTTCAATAAATGGCTTGTGGTAAAGGAAAGCACAATTCCCAGAGTCCAGGACTCTGTTGCCAGTCAGTATTGCCATCACCAGGGAAGCAAGGCTCCCCACTGAGCAAGGCAGACTTGGGTCTCTACAATTTCTGAAGTTACAGAGTATACATGTGTCCATGCTTCACAATATTCATTTATGTCTTCTTGAAAAAGAATGGTTGTTCCTCCTATAACTACCCTAATACCTGCAAGTTAATCACTGTTTCAGGCAAAAATATGTTTGGTTTCATGAATTTTTCATATATTTATTTGCTTACACATGTGATTTTTAACAGATATTTACTGAATATATAATCTGTGCCAAGCATGTAGCTCAGACTCTTTGTATCCACGTATAAATAGTAAGCAAAATAATTATCTGTACCTTAAAATTATATATATGAAGGTCAACAATATTATGCTTGGAATAATCTGGGTAGGCCCAGTAATCATAGGATTAAGCAATGCTTATAGTACCTAAATATCCCCAAGCATGCAAGTTACTGACTACATTAAAATTGATTGATAGGGAGTGAATGAAATTATCTTTTCATGAAACAGTTGTCTTCACAGAGAAATCAGCTTCATTCACTGGCAGATATTTAAATTGGTTTCTCTCCATCTTACAGCAAAAATTATTTAGGAATGAAGGAACAAGGGAAAACACAGAGGTTAGGAAAGGCAGTAACCAAATTTGAATGGAGGAGACAACTCCATGTCATATTTGTACATCAAAAGATAGGACTATGTACCACAGTTCACATACATCTTCTGCGTTCACATACTTTCTTAGCACTAAAGAATCTAAAGGCATTAAACAGATCTGTTTTATAGATCATTCTGCTTCATTTGATTGACTTTGAGGAAATAGAGGTGTTGAATCAAATTTTCCCCTGGGAGACCTGCATGCTCTCTGGGATCCCAGCCCCCCCTCCCCCCAGTCTGTTCCTCTTAAGTTACATTTTGGGGAATAAGAATATTTATTTGAGTTTGCCAACAAAGTTTAGAGAATCACTTGCAAAGACATGAGCTCTCATGGGCTCTTTCTCTCCCATATTTAAGATCTGCACCATCAGTGCTCCATTTCAAAATGGCATCTACTCCTCCCCTTTTTCCCACTGTGCTCAGCGTTTCTCAGTGACAGTCTTTAGGAGGTTCAGTTCTAGTTTCCTCAGAGGACACGCCCACCCAGTAAGAGGTTTGAGACAGAGCTTCATATACCATAGGTTATCCCGGAACTCACTGTAAACTTTCCTCCTAAGTGCTGGAATTGCAGACATATGAAATGGCATGCAGCTTCTTCATATGATGCTAACTCATATCTTTAAGTTTTAGTTCAAATGTTAACTCCTTGGAGGGCCCATAGATTCTTCTCTGTGATATCCCTGTGTGTATTTCCTTTATTACATACCAATTTCAGAAATTATTTCCTAACCTGTTTGTTTCATCTTTACTGTCTATTATATAACCACAAATTCACTTATTTTCAGGTTCCTACCCTTACAATACAATATAAGATAAATCATTCAATCACACACAAACCCCTATACCTACACACACACACACACACACACACACACACACACACATACGCACACATACATACAAGGCCACACAAAAATTACAAGATAAAGAAAAAAAAATAGGTTGTATTATACACAAGGGAAATTATTCCAGACAGTGATATAACCTGCAGGGAGTTTAGTTCTCCAGTTTATAAGATGGATATCTTTGAGTATTTTGTGTAAGAAGATAGAATTTGAAATTTGAAATCACCATTAATGTCTGTAGCTCTGGAGTACTATTTATTTGTGGAAAAAATGATCACACTTAACAGTTTCTTCATTTTAGAAGTTCATTTTATATAATATTTTAATACTTCCAATGTCTAAAACAAGATAAATGATTTGAAATAGTTTTGAAAACAATTTTCTCTATTGCTTTTCCTCTACTGAGCATAACCACCTTATTCATGTGGCATGCTAGGATATCAGTGACTTAAAATGGACTAGCATTCAGTTCTCTACAGCACTGTAGAATATGCGGTGTTTGACTTCCATCCATTCCAGATAGATGAAGATTTGAATTGTAGTGGCCAATAAGATTATAGATGTTAAAACGATCATTTCATTTTAAAGTATGAAAGAGCTTTAAAATTCTAATAAAACACGAGTAGTAGATAGTCATCATTTCATCTCAATAAATTTGGTCATCTGTATGATAAGAATGAATCTGATGTTAGTGAAAGTCTGTCATGCATTAAAATGTAAAAGGTTTGGGGGCTGGAGAGATGGCTCAGCAGTTAAGAACACTGTTTGTTCTTACAGAAGACCCAGATTTGGATCCCATCACACACATGGCAGCTAACAACTGTCCATTAACTCCAGTTCCAGGGGACCTGACAGCCTCTTCTGTCCTCTGCGGGCTTTGCACAACACCGATGCACTTACTTACAAGCAGGCAATACAGGCATACACATAAAAATAAAAATAATAAAAATTTTAAAATGTATAAGCTTTATACAATTAGTAACTTTTATTCTACTACAATGATATACTTATTTACTCAAATTGTGAGGAAGGAATTTATACATTTATACAATGGAAAGAAGATGAAATTTTCATTTAATTTCACAGTTTTACATGATTCAAAGTGACATTTTTATTTAGTAGAAAGTTTTGGGCTCTGAAAAATGATCAAAAGTCATGAAGAATCAAACACAAAAGCTCAATCTACATACAAATACTTTGTGTGAAAAAATGTGTGATGTATGCTATGTTGCATGCTACTACCTATTTCTCTTTACATTAATTCCTTTGAGGAATAATGTTGAAATAGTTCATCACTTTGTCATCTAGTAGGAAAAAAAAAGATTTCATGAAAATTGAATGGTCATAAGTGGAATTAGAAAGGAGAGCCTCCTCTAATCATATCCCCTTCCCAAACTGATATTCTCTTCTTGCCCCCAGTGTAGGGGTCTCTCCCTCTCCTTGCGGGTCGTTGGCCACCAGTCCACGATGACAAGGGGAACAGAAGTGACGAGCGGGGTCAGGACAGCCAGTGAGCATTGACGGAAGAAAGCCCTTCCGGGGAGGCAGGTTCAATAATGCAAACAGCTCCAGACTCGGTGAGACAGCTCTAGATTCAGTGAAATGGCTCCATTTATTCAGTGGGAGAACTGGGGAAAATATAGTGTGGAGGCAGTAGCCAAAGCCTCAGCTGATAGGTGCTCATAGC
>NW_008355363.1:5877194-5881942 GCF_000622305.1 Nannospalax galili | reverse complement strand
GCCTGATTATCATATAGAAAAAACCTGGGGGTAGTTTTTACATCAGGTAACTATGCCAAAGGTCATGTTCCAAATAAGGTCAGGCATCCGTGCTTGGTGGCACTTTCCAGGTAAGTTAGGAAGAGAGCAGGAGGCCCCCTGCTGAGAAGGGGAGTCCTTCCATTTGTTGGCTGAGCCCCTTAAAGCTATCCAGACGTGGAGGACTACAACACTAACAGCAGGGTTTCCCAACACCCCAGGGATTGTCATATGTTAAAAAAATTTTAACCAATTTTAGTGAGAAAGCTAGTGCATGGTAATAGGCACAACTGATAACCTTTTTTTCTACTAATTTTGAATGTTCTTTTAATTTTTGATAATGTTCAAAGTTTTAAATATCACTAGGAAGTTTTCAGGCATATATAGTGATCTTTTTCATGACCCTCCCTGTGTCGTACTTGCCTCCCTCCTTCTCTCCTCTTGCTAGTCACTTCTTTCCCAAAATAGACCCTTTTCTATTAAGCAAGATAAGCTAAACTCAGAAACATAACTACTTTGTTTCCTTTCATATGTCATGGATATGACATAAAAGTGGAGAGGAAATTGTGGGATTATGGAAAGTAGTCAAAGGGAAGGAGAGACAAGAGAAAGTAACAAGAGAAAGACCAAATTGCTATACTGTATTTAATGCAGAAATTATATTTAAGTATATATATATATATATGCACATACACATATATAAATATACATATGTACATATTTGGGTTGGAGAAATGACTCAGTCATTATTAGTACATATTGTACTTTTGTAAGACTTGTGTTCAGTTCCTAGCATCAAGCCACTCAAAAACCTGTAACTCCAGCCCTAGGTGATCTCATGCCTCTGGCATATATCCAGTAATGAAAGTCATCACATAATAGAGAAAATATTTTTTAAATCTTAATACAAAAATTTATCATCACAAATGGAGCTTGATCGTCACTACTCTGATTATTTTTGTTGTTGTTTATGCTTAGACTAAAGTAAGTTGTAATCTATGATAAAGGATACAGTCACAAGAAATGCAAACAGAAAACAAAATACAAGGCCAACTGTTTCACAAATGATAACCATAATAATGTTCCTGGTAAGGAACTTTGACTCATTGAACCAGTAGGAGCAGCAATCAACTGCATCTCAGTGTGGTAGCACTTATGAATTGCCACTACATAAGGCTTTTTCAACTGGTTCTTAGGTTTGAAATCCATGATGATTTGAGTTTGGGCTTAAATCAACTAAATATTTAGATTCTTATGATTTATTTTTTGTAAAGTATGATAAAAGAGTATGCTTCTTGTTTCTCAGTTAGCAATACATGCAAAACTAGAGGAATCTATGAGCATATAGTGAAATCTAATCATTTCTCAAAAGAAAGATTGACTTTGTACATGGAAATAAGGATTTGTTGGGGTTTTTGTATTGGGTGATACAAGTATAAAAATAAATAAAGTTTTAATCCCTTGCCTAAAAGTACATCCCTTTTGTGATATTAAATAAATTTATTATTATTATTTTTTAAATTTTTAATAATTACACAGGTGCCAAGGATCCAAGTGCAACCAAATATGACTAGTAATAGATACATACAGATTAGAGATGCATGTGCCAACATCTCAACCAAGGATCCAAGTGCAACCGATTATGACTAGTAATAATCAGATACATACAGATTAGAGATGCATGTGCCAACATCTCAGTGTTAGTAACAAAACAATGAATCTTTCTGTGACACTTTTTTTTTAACATTCATTGTTGAGTATGTGAGGAATATGGTTTCTAGGAATATTTTCATTTTTTTTAAGATTAAGGTAAGAAAGGGATACTAGCCTTCACAAAGAGGAAAAGAGAGCTAACTAAGGATACAGATTTATTTGTGCTTTTGAAGAAAAATTTGCTAACTTTTATACACTTAATTATGCTTAATACAATTTGCTTTAGCATTATGTGATTTTATGGGTGGCCACATGAGGAGTTATACATGATACACCAGGTCAGAGATATTCAAATTAGAAAGGAAGCAATGCTATGTTTGAAAATGACATAATTTTATATCTATGTAAATCTCAATATTTCCTACAAAAAATAAACCAAGCAAAAGTTCAAAATTCAAAGCCAACCAATATAAATGAGTACTTTTTATGTGTATAATGAAGTATTTAAAAATAAAGTCATAAATTAATTTCATTACTAACACTATGAAAAAAATAAATTAAATATTTAAGAAAAAAATGAACCAAGAAACAGAAGGTCTATATTATGAAAACTATAAAGTGTTTATCAAAAATGAGGAAGATAAATATAAGTTAAAAGATACCTTGTGCTTATGTCCAGGAAGAATTTTCAAAAATGATTGAATTACCCAAAGTGATCTAAAGGTATAGTGAAATCTCCATTAAAAATCCCAAGGCCACTTTTCACAAGGTTAAAAACAATCCTAGGATTAATGTGAAAATAAATAGATCCCTAGTGGACCACCAAATATGAGCAAAATGTACCATCCGTTTTCATTACTTTCTTATGAAAACATTACAAAGTTATAGTATTTAACATGTGAGCATAGAGAGCCTTAGACCACTGAGGCACAATGGAAAAACTAGTAATACGTTCATGAATTTACTTAGAATTTAAAAAAAATTAAAAAACACAATGGGAAAGGTCAACGTCTTCATAAATGGGTACTTTGATATTTTGGTAACTGGATAGCCCCATGCTGAAGAGTGAATTATTCTTTTCTCACTTACAAAACTCCATTAAGAATGGATTAAAGGCTTAAACATAGTACCAGACAACATAAAACTAATAGAAGGAAACAAGAGAAAGCTTCTCCAAAGATCCAAGAGAATACTTTTAAAACTATTTCACGTGCTCTCAAAAGAAGAGGCAACAAAATCAAAAGTAAACAAATGAGACTGCATTAGATTA
This sequence comes from Nannospalax galili, assembly GCF_000622305.1. NCBI lineage: Eukaryota > Metazoa > Chordata > Mammalia > Rodentia > Spalacidae > Nannospalax > Nannospalax galili. The sequence continues at coordinate 5,879,001 of NW_008355363.1, read as the reverse complement.
AAATTCTCTCTACCACAAATAAACAATCCCTGTCCAATGCAGAAACAACATACAGAATATGAGAAAATACTTACAAATCAAGGAATTGATACAGCAATGCTAATGAGAATTTACAAGCCACTCAAACTCAATAGCAGGATCAACCATGAAAATTGGTTAAATTAAAAAATGGTTGTAAGAGTCAGGGAGGAATTGCATGATCATATGGAAATAGCATCTTACAAGTTTCTGGGAACCTGCTCATGTGAATCTACAGCAATGGTGTCAGCATACATAAGTCCCATGCAAACTCAAGCAAGCAAAACCCAGCATAGAGCTGGGGAAATGGACAGCAGACCCCAATCTTAGCTAAAGAAATATTGACAACCGATTACTGCTAGGTGAGGAAGAGCTGATCTTCCTAAAGCAAGAGACCGTAGATAAGCTGAATAGACCTCAGTAAGATAAACCTGTACTGAGGAACCTCTGGGGACAGTAACATGACACAACAGGCCTTAACACAAATGACAGAATGTATGAATTCCAGTGGGGGTGGGGGCTATGGGAGGGTTCCAGTGGGGAAGGAGGTACAAAGATGATTATGACTGATTGAGATGTTCTCTCTGAAATACACAAAAATTCAATGAAAACAAATTTCTGAAAAAAGAATTAAAAATAAATAAATAATAAAAAACTAAAAATGGAGAACAGGCTGGGGGTGGTGGAGCATGCCTTTGATCCCAGGACCCCCATGGCAGAGACAGGTGGATCTTTGTGAGATCTAGGTGAGCCTGGTCTACATAGTAAATTCCAAGCCAGCTGGGGCTACAAGGAGAGTCTGTCTCAAATATGTAAATGGATAACAGACTTAGATGTACATTTTTCAAGTGAAGACATGAAAATGACCAAAAAATGTATGAAAAACTCAAAATGACAAAGATAACAAATACTGGTGAAGTGCTAGAGGAAAAATAACTCTTAAAATTGTTAGTGTGGGGGCTGGCAAGATGGCTCAGTGGTTAAGAGCCCTGGCCGCTCTTTTAGAGTCCCCATATTCAATTCCCAGCATCCGCTTGGTGGTTAACAACTGTTCATAACTCCAGTTCCAGAAGAATCCAATGCATTCTTCTGACCTCCATGGGAATTACACGACACAAGTGCACTTACATACATGCAGGCATAACACTCATACACATAAATAAAAATACTAAATAAAATATTTTTAAAATGTTAGTGTAAATGGAAATCATAAGTATTGTATAAAAAGAGCAGGGTTCAGCAAACCCAAAATCAATCAACCAATGTATCTATCTATCTATCTATCTATCTATCTATCTATCTATCCATCCATCTATCATCTATCTATCATCTATATGAGATTAGTAGCTCATAAATACATCTGTGCTGTCATCCTTATTGTAATATTAGTCACAACTGAATTATCCAGTCAATCAAAATGTTCATCGATTGATAAATAGACAAAGTCAGTATTTGGTACCTCAGCAGGTTGACATGGGCTATGATATTTATTCAAAAGCAGTTAAATTATTTAGAGAAAAATAGCATTTTAACAGATACAAAATAATTTTTAATTTAGTTTTCTATCAATAGTAAGTTTGTTATTATATAATTTTGAAACTTGATTTTACAAACCTACCAAATCTTACCTAGCTTCAACAATCACATAAACAACTCCTTCTCTATGCTCATCTCATTAGTATTTCACTTTCTCATTCTCATTCTGCAGCAATCAATCATTTTACTGAGGACAAAATCATTGCTTTTTATTGGTAGCCAAAAAAAAAAAAATCCCTATAACATCTTAAAA
>NW_008355363.1:5847963-5877078 GCF_000622305.1 Nannospalax galili | reverse complement strand
TTTTTATTGGTAGCCAAAAAAAAAAAAAAATCCCTATAACATCTTAAAACATGATCATTAGTGGACTCTCTACTACATGTACAACCTGTATATGTATTTAAATTACACTTATCAACAGTGTTTAATAATATATTGTAGAAATCGTCTCAGCATTAAAATGAATACCCATGCTTGACCTAATTTGTAATTCAGTTAAGTTTTTAAATTATCTAAATGTTACAATCATATTTATGTGTCAACATTGCTGGCTTGTTGTCCATAATTATTCACCTAAATGCTAATTTAGGTATTCCTGTAAATGAAATCTGTAAAAGTGAATAAAATTTGTAATCAGTTGATTTACATTCTGAAGATTATTCTGGATAACCTTTGTGGGTCTTAAGATTCTTGTTGTTGTTTTGGGATTTTTGAGACAAGGTCTACCTGTAGCCCCAGGGAGCCTCAACTGGCCTTGACCCCTATGTAGACAAGATTGATTTTATCTCACAGAGATATGCCGACCCCTGCCTCCCAAGCGGTGGGAATAAAAGCATGTACCCCAACACCCATCTGGTCTGAAGTGTTAATGAGCCTAAAGGCCTTAATAAACCAGCTAGGACTTACCCTTAAGAAGCAGAAAGTAGCACTTCACATTAAGTCTTAGATTTCCAGCCTGGCTTTCTGACAGCTTATTCAACAGATTTTAAACAGGTAAAATTAGCTCCAAGAATCAGGTTATAAAATGTCCCCTAAAAGAGGAAGTGGCCTCTGAGGCTCCACCCCTAGGAAAAGAGATATTGGCAGCTGATAGCTGCTGAAGGAGGGAGAGTCACTCCCTTGGGGACATAGCTACAGGCTACCATAGTTTGTTCATGCCCTAATAGATTGACCCACAAGCATGTGGGTATGGGCAATAATAACTGAACTCCGGGGCTATGAATAATGGTAAAAAGAGTATCTGATTTGAAAGGGAGATGTTTTGGGGGCAATAGGATGAGTTTGAGGGAAGTAGCAGTAGATGGATATGATCAATGTAGAATGTATGAATGTATGAAAATTTCAAGGAATAAATAGAAAATATTATTTTTAAAATCTTCTAAGATATATTTCATCATTAATTAGTTTCTCTACTTGAATGCTGAATGATACTTTGGAGATTTCAGAAGTTATTTTCAAGATCACGTATCACAAATCATAATTTGAAACACGGATTTTTGAAATAATGATTCAATTAGCTTAAACACAAATTACACGTTTAATCTCCTTAAACAAAAAGCAAATTTATTTGCTTTGTAAACCAGATTAGCTTTTATAAAATCATATCCCGATTTAAATGTAAGCTTATAACTAGTATTGATGACTAGGGGAGAGTACAGATGTTTTCTTTAAGCCAAAATTACTGAATTAGCAATTTTTACTAAATATTTAGCTGTACTGGGCAAGCACGGATGCTAGAAACCCATTCAGAATATTTTCTTTCTTAGAACATTTCAAGTATCAGTATTTAAACATTCTAGGTTGCTTAAAGTTTGAGAAATATGGATAGTCCCTTACACACAATCATTCAAATGGTGAATTGTATACTTTATGATCATATGAGAGTGATACGTATTTAGTAGAAACCGTATTTCACAGATTGAATTTTGATTTCCTCCCAAACTAACATCCGTGGTATTATGCCCTCTTGTGATGCTTCGCAGGAATCGTGGGCAACAACTCCCAGTCAAGCAATAAAATTGAGCTTTTGTACATTGTTGGATGTTAAAGTGGCATCATCTGTGGGAAAACATCAGTGATTATCTGAAATTGTTTAACATAAAATTGTTACCCAATTCAGAAATTACACTTCTGGGGAGGAATATATAATTTAAAGAAATAGCTCAAAAATATGGTATGCCTATGTTCATAGCAAAATTGGATATAATAACCAACTAATGAAATCAATTTATGTGTTTATCAGTGGGTGAATGTGTAAAGGAAATTTGGGATATGCATAAAATGGAATAATTTCTGTCTTCCAAAGAATCTGATTTTGATATATGCAATTATGCTGGTGAACTTCAAAGATATCATGCTAACTCAAGTAAGCCAGAGGTATCAAAGAAGAATGATTATAGGATCCATTTAAATGAGGTACCTAGTATAACAGAATTAATAGTCAAAATTTTATTAAAATTTTACTTACTGTAGACAATAATGTGATTAATTATTATGCTTTTGTGACTGTATTTGTACCTTGCTCATATTCATCTCCTATTAGTCATCTTTTTTCCATCCTACCTCCTGCTGTTGAATGGTGGTTGTTAGCCTTCAAATGAGATTTATTGTTTCATAGTTACGGAGTTTTAGCTTGAGAAGATAAATTCTGAGAATCGTGGTGATGTTTTCATAGCAATGAGAACGTGCATAATGCTAGCGTAACTGCATACTTCCAAGTACTTTAAGTAGTAATGTGCTGTGTATCTTATGAAATTGTAAAAATTAAAATTAAAAGCATTATTCATAGGCTTAAACTGTACCCCCTACCCTTCCAAAAGACCAATTATTTGTCTCATTGCTTTCCAACTGCTCTGGCTTCTCACAAAAGGTAGCTACTTCTCATTATTTAAAACTTTTTCAAGGGGCTGAAGAGATGGTTCAGTGGTTAAGAGTACTGGCTGCTCTTACAGAGGATCTGGGTTGGATACCCAGCACCCACATGGCAGTTAACAACTGTTAGTAACTCCAGTTCCAGGGTATCTGACTCCCTCTTTTGAACTCTGAAGGCATTGTACCACACAGGTGCACTTACACACATGCAGGCATACACATAAATTAAAAATCATGAGGTATTTTAAAAAATAAACTTTCACTGTTCGCTCAGGCAGTGTCCTGTATTTTTTTCCAATTACTGTTTTTGATCAGCTTTATTGCTCTCACTAAAAAAAAAAAAAATAGTAGGGAAGGGGGTGGAGATAGGGGAGGGGATATAAATATGATTAAGATATATTGTATAAAATGAACAAAAAATTAAATAAACAAAATATATTGACAAAAAGGCTACTAATAAAAGTAGCAGGTAGGGTAGCACATGCCTTTATTCCTTCTAGCACTAGGGAGGCAGAGGTAGGCAGATCTGTTTGAGATCTAGTCCTGCCTGCTCTACATAACTAGTTTCATACTGTATGGGACTACAGGGAGACCCTGTCTAAAAAGAAAACAATGCTTATGAGGCACAAATCAACATTATTTTTGTACATGTACAAACAAAACATCACCAGTTATTTTCTATAGAATACTTTCTTCCAGTGGTCTGAGATCTATAAGTGAGTTCTTTCTAGTACTGCAAAATAGATTGTGCCTGGAATTCTGTTTGCAATTTCCTATGTTACAGTTCCTTTCTCCAACAGAACTTCTTCCTGAGTTATCAGTTATTGTATGACACAACTCCTGGGTACACATGAACAAACATCTACTCACCCCAGAGAAGGAATCACTTACAGACCAAAGCAAACCACCAAAGTTCAACTTGGAGAATCAATGAGTTTCATTGGACTTACCTGCAGGTTACTTACTGGGGCAGAAACGAGACAAAGACAGCTGCATTACCAAAAGCCAACCCCACATGGGTAATAGATCACTTAAGTTGTAAACCTGGAGCACACCGCACAATTTGCTGGCAGCTCAGTGGGTTGGAGAATGTCTTTTCCCGGTAGGTCAGTTTGTCTGAGTCATTCCAAACAGCTCTGCTGCTTTGAGATTATCCTCTCTCCTCTCACCATTCCATTCATTCTCTCTCTCTCTCTCTCTCTCTCTCTCTCTCTCTCTCTCTCCGTGTGTGTTTAGGTCTAGGGTATCTGGTCAATTTCAGGAACTTCCTGAAGCCTTTGAGCTATTATTTCTTACACTTAAGGATCTTCTCTGGGGAACTGGAATATTCCACCTCCTCCCTTTAGAACATCCTGTGTCTTAAAATATACCATATGGCGGGAAGCACATTTTCTTAGAGGAAACTGCTACACAATATCAATTCATACTTATGAATACTCTTTCAGTAGAAAGATCACATGGAAGAAACAAATTTAAGTCCTTGGGAATGGGAAAATGTTTATTTGCTCTGTGAGATTTCAGTATTTTTCATATTAATTACAATATACTGAAACTAAACAATGGAATTCCTTGGTGCACATCCTTCATTCCTTGGACTTCATCATTAGTTCTAAGAGATGTTCTTGCATTCCTGAGAGAATTGCTCATATTCCACTCATGTCACATAATATGTATTATTAGTATATAGTTGGCATTAAATTCATCCTCTAATTTCCTTATTTTTGACGTTTTCTATTTGTTCTTTCTCAAGGAGTTTCCTATACTTTTGATAATTCCCATTCCTTTTTCTGTTTTGCATTCTTCCACTGAGTTACATCTCCAGTGCCCAACTTTGTTTCTTTGTGTATGTGTATTGTACATCTTCTGTAGGCAAACTCCTTTCATGCTGTCAATCAGAAATTGTCTAGCAAAATTCACTCTTGTCTGTAATTTCCCCGTTCCCATTATAACTATATTAAGCCTATTAATACATAGCATGATGTTTGTTGTTTTTTTAAGGAAACATTTAAAAACATATTTGATACATTTTTATTCATTTTATTATATTATTCATATATTATTTATTATTTTTTAGAATGCTGGGGATACAAATTGTGGCCTTGAGCATGCTAGGCCTGTATGCTTGGCATTTCTTCCACTTTACAGTTCCATCCTCAATGCATGATTTTGTATGTTTTTGTTGGAATGTGTTCTGTATGCATCTTTTGTGTGTGAGCACATAGTTATTATCATTATAATGTCAGTGATCAGGAGCCATATTTTCCTTAGTCTGATATATCCATGTAGAAGCATCCTTGTTGAAATAGCCCTATTGTTGTCTATCCCATTTTTTCACTCATTCAAAAAGGATGTTGAAACAAAGGAATGGTTTGTTTGACTACTTGCTTTGAGAAAGTAAACTGGCTTATTCACTTTCTCTTTTTCAGATGTGGTTGACTGCATTCAAGGTATTATCTAGTGTACTCTTTGCAGTGTAGTAAGCATGGGAGGATACACAGACTTTGTCCTAAGTTCAGCTTTCAATTCCTGGGAAACTCAGTCTTTTGGAGTAAAGGATTAAAATGGAGAGTATTAGAAATCCCATTTGGAAATAAATGGCATTTGCTTTGATTGTCTCAGTAAAAATATTGATAGACTAATCTAGCTATCTGTACAGTAGCATTCCTTGGTAAAATATCAGATATAGATTTAAATTGCTTTTATTACAGTGTGTTTTAAAATTTTGGTTTTATTGCCTGTTACATTCATCTCAATATACCTATCTAAAAATGAAACTTTATCACAGATAATAATGCAGTGGGGAAAATGAAAGTATATGAAGCTCAATATTAACCATAGTTTCAAGTAACCATTTGGCATGCTAAAACACATCCTTCAAGGGTAAGAAAGGACTACTCCTTTAAATGGCATTAGAGTATGGAGAGATGAAATAGGCATAGCTATTGAGTTCATTACATAGCCCATCATTAACTGTATAGTTAATATATTTCACACGTTGTTCTCAGTGGTTTATGGGCATTCATTCATTCATGCTTCAAAATATATTTCTTACAAAAAAACAACAACTTCTATTTTATAGATCAGACATTTGAGAATCAAAGTCAGTAAATAATATGCTCAAAGTTGCACGGCTAGGAAGTGATCAGACCTGTCCTTTCAATGTCCATGTCCTTAATTATGCTGTCAGTATTAAAAAGGTGTTTCAAATTATTTTACTTTTTAGATGAAGGGATAGATGAAAATCCAATTATTGTAGTCAATATATGCCCCATATGCACCTTTTCTTTGGGTGCCAAATTATACTAATCAAATGGTTAACCAATGGGTGGAAAAGTGTCCTTTCCAATATCTATTCACTGCATTATCTCATTAGAGAATACCTTACCTTGTTTATATTCTTGATAGAAATGCTAATGTCAACGGTCTACTCCAAACATTGAAAGAATGGAAGCAATGGTTATAAATGGCAGCAGTCACACAAGTGACAATGAGGTAGCAAGCAATATTGACTTGGTCCCTTCCTTAAAGTCTATGCATGAATGGCTTTCAAGAATGTAAAGGGCAACCTGTCCTTTTCCAACAAAGCAGAAAAGTTGACTTTAGGTGAATTTATTAATCAAATTATAAAAATAAGGGTATTAGACTTCTTTTTAAAAGAAACTCTCAAATTCATGGACATCCCTGTTTTCCTACATTAAATATGCACATAAGGAATGTATCTGTGATGTTTCCTGAGACAATATACTAATAGTCTTCATTATTTTATAAAAGTCAAAACCTGCTCATTAGCTTGCTGCTATTGTGCTATCCAGGCAATTTATTGTCAAGCACGTGTCAGTAGGAAAAGAAAACATCCTTGCCTAGGCATTCTCTATGGCACTGACATTTACTTAGAGTAAATCTAACATGGATTGGCTCAGTGCAGCTCAGGCTGACAGACATGACATTTACTACTGCCATACTTTAACCAATAATGTGATGATAAGGTCTGAGATGCCCCATGGAACTGGTGAAATGTAATTTGAAACCTAATGGATAGTCTATTTACCTCTTTGCTAAGACCTAAGAAGAAATAAATTAAGGATACTTTTGTTTGTGCTCGCTGGGAGATAAAGCCAACTGAATTATATTTTCTTTCAATTTCCCCAGATCTATCATTAGAGGGCTTATACATCTGACCATGTCTATGAATTTATTAGCCTCAAACAGGCTATTTCTCACTGCCATGAATGCTTCAAGGATACTTCACTGCTGTACAATTAGTAATGGGAAGAACAATTTCTGTATGCCCAAGGAGAGCAAAATCCACTCTCAGTGTTGCTCTTTTATTCTGTCTTATCTTTTCCCCCTAACAAGCACATTTTCATAACATGGCAAATGTTTTAAATAAATATGCTTTAAAACCAGTGTTTTATTCACAACATTTCCTCTATAGATATTACATCTAATTACTCTGATAGTCACATTCACTTCCTTTCAATAGCAGACACACAGACAATGTACATTTAAGAGTGAAGGTATTTTTTGCCAAATCATCTCATGGTTACTTGTGATGTAGAAACAGTAGATGCTGACGTAGAAAAATGAACCTTCAGTTCGACTGGATGAGCAAGGATTAATGCATTGCATGGTGACCACCATTAATACTTTCAGATATTTAATATGATATGGTAATAGTATTAAAAGCATGCTAAATTGGTTGGGCAAAGGCTATGTAAATTAGTTTAGTGCAATCCTTTTATACTATATTAGTAAATCAAAGCATTATCTTATAGTCTTTAAATATACAAAATTATTTCTCACATAAATAATGTGATAAAGATTATTGCAAAAATGTGGCAATAGAGACTCTCATTTTGTACAACTGATATATGCTAAAACAAGATGTTTTGTTCCTTAATGAATAAAAGCAGAGCAATACAATAGGATAAAAAGGAGAATAAGAGGGAGGCAATGAGGAAAATGTATATGTGTGTATAGACTTGTATGAGACAGCTTTTTATTGTAGTGGTTTTTTTGTTGCTATTATAGTTAATATCTTACCTCGCATAATGCAATTTATGTTGTGTATGTACACATGTCTAGGAAGTAGTATTTAGGGAACAGTAGTACCCGGTATTTCAGGAATTCATGAAAAAATATGCCTGCCAAATAAGGAGGGATTATCGTAGTTCATAATCTAGATGATAAGAACAGGTATCACCTGCTTCATCAATTTTACAGGTATCATGAAGCTTACATTTAGTGATAAATATAAAATTGCTTTGGAAATGCTATAGTTTTGGAGTAGTGTAGTAGTAGTTTTGAGTAGCGTCAGGAGTTAAAGAAAATTCAGTGAAATTTTGTAAATCTGGCTGTTAAATTCCATTTCACAGTCCTATGGTCAAATCTTCATACTTCAAGTACTAGCTGAAATGTTTTTAGAGTTAGAGTCTCAGAAGAGGGGCTACCTGTGTGGTGAGAGGGCACCAGACCCATTTCTTCAGATGGAGGACCTTTAATTTTCCCTGGTACCTGTTGGAATGTCTTTTTTTCCTTCTGAAATTTTACTTGTGTATGTGTGTGTGTGTGTGTGTGTGTGTGTGTGTGTGTGTGCGCGATTTTCATTATTTACCATTGTTTTTTAAAGGCAAACCTTTTCATTTATTTCACTTATTTTTGCATTTGTCATATCTAGTTCATTTATTTTTCTTCCAATTTGGGGCTTGCTTTCCACTTGATTTTCTGTGTCCTACAGATGTATGCTCTCCTAGGGACAAAAATCACTCACTTATATTAACATATTCATCTTGGAATCAATAGAGGCTCTCCGTGTATTGTCATGGTTGTATTTTGAACTTTTTCCTTGAGTACAGTATAAGTTATGTATTTTTAACCTGTACCCTCTTAAAGTGTACTAATCTTTCAGGTCATCTTGTTCTCTTAAGCTGCATCAGTTGATATTATCCCATGATCCTCTCTCAAACATTTAGCTGTATCATACCCAAGATATAAAAATCCGAATTTATGATTGTGCTTTTTGAGAAATTTTGATTCTACTGTATTCCTCTTTGCCACACTTCATAAGTAAGAAAAAGGAACAAATTAGCAAGACCTAAGAAACAAGATGTTGAATTCTTTGAGTTAATCAAAAAAGAAAGCAGAAAATGCTCAAAAATAGTATAACAGGCAATATGTTATTCACTACTCCTTTGATTCTGTTTTTACAGGAGAGGACAATTTAATAAGTTGTTTCTGTGTATCTCAAAGCTATCAGACACATATTTCTGTGCTTCATCCTCATGTGAACTTGCGACCACAGAGCAATTGCATTGTGTGTTACAGCAGTCCAAACACTTAAGGCATGACAGTTAGTGCCACCCTAGTCCACAAGTTGATCTGAAAGATGTATTTTACATTCTTCCTTCATATAAACTGCTTTGTTCATTCCAATTCTAACTCTCTGTTGCTTCAGTAGACTATTGTTCAAATTCGTATTGTATCAAATATCATATACTTCATATGAGATCAAGAATTTTCATGATTCTATTAATATCTCTGAATGTTAATCTTCTGAATTTTCATTATGATGTGCTCATATGTGAGTTTATCTTTTAATATTTTGTTATTTTTATTTTATGTGTATGAGTGTATTGCCTGCATGTGTGTAAGTGCACCCAGTCGTGCAGTGCTGCAGAGGTCAGAGAGGGTGTTGGAGTCCCCTGGAAGTGGAGTTAAGGACAGTTCATAGCCGCCATGTGGGTTCTGGGAATCGAACTCCGGTCCTCTGCAAGAGCAGTCAGTGCTCTTAACTGCTGAGCCACCTCTCTTGCCCCATGAGTTTATTTTTTAATCTATCTTACTTGGTATATATTTTATTTTATGAGTATGGATTAATGGCACTTACTTAACATCTCCAAAAAGTTTAATAATAATTTCCACAAATATCTTCATTTCTTTATATTCTCTTTTTAACACTCTAAATGTATGTTTATGTTAGGCTTTTCTAATGCAAATTCCAATTCTTTTGCTTCTTGCTATTTTCTTGTCCTTATACATGTTGTCTTCTGATTACCTTTTCCTGATTCTGATCCTTCTCAAATTCAAGTTTAAGTATTTTTTTAATTGTTAAATTATCCTTCATAGTATTTAAGTATTTTTTAATTGTTAAATTAAGTATTTTTTTAATTTTAAGTATTTTTTTAATTGTTAAATTATCCTTCATAGTATTTATTCAATTTTATGTTTTTACTCATTTTATACTGAAATTAATTTTATCCTTTGCAATTGCACCCACTTGATATTTTTAGGGTATTTTAATCTTTAGTCATTTTTCACTATCATCTTTAAATTTCTCAAAGATTTCGTATATTAAAAGATAGTCTAGGGTTGGAGAGATGACTCGGCAGTTAAGAACACTGTTCTTGCAGAAGACCAGAGTTCAAATCCCAGTACCCACATGGCAGCTAAAAACTGCCCATAACTCCAGTCCCAGGGGATCTGAGAGCCTCTTTTTTCCTCTGTGGGCATTGCACGACATGGGTGCAATTACCTACATGCAGGCATAACACTCATACACATACAAAATAAAAATAATAAAAATATTTTTTGAAAAAAAGATAGTCTATGTCTGATATATCCAGTATCTAAGTTGCTGAGGACTTAATATGACTATATGATTTTTGTTTTTGCTTGAAGGTGATGTTTGGTTGAATTTAATCATAAAGACCCAAATGGATCAGGACAACATGGATTTGCATTCAGAACATTCTTCTTTTAATTTAAAAAAAGTTTTTATTATTTTATTTTTTGTGCATATCTGTGTAAGTATAACCATGTCATACAATTCCCTCAGAGGTTAAAAGAGGACATTGGATCCCCTGGAACTGGAGTTATGGATGGTTGTTAGCTGCCATGTGGATGCTGAGATTTGAACCCAGTCCCTCTGCAAAAGCAGCCAGTGCTTTTAACTGCTGAGCCATCTCTTCAGTCCCTATTTTTAATATTTTTATTTGTTAAATAACCACATGATTAGAAGAAGCATTTCATTGCCCTGTTAGCATATTCAATAACAATTTCCAGAGCAAAAATATATCTCTTTCAAAAGTGACTGTAAACTTGTAGGTTCACAGTTGAATTAATACAGTTATGCAATATTGAACTCAGTATAAACCCTGTAAGACATAAAATGGAATGAGATTTTAACCTTTAAAAAATACCTCCGTTTCATTTTAAAATATACTGTTTACTACAGACTCATTTTTAATGCTACTAACACTTAGATGTTTGCACATGCATCTTTAATCTCTATGGATCTGATTATTACTAGTCACAGTCAGTTACATTTGGATCCCTGGCACCTGAGAATGGATATAAAGTCATCAGGTAGATTTCGATGGTAATGTTTATCACCTCTACTAATTAACATGAAGTGAATTTTTATGCTTCCTCTTCAAATAGAAATCATTTTTTATTTGTTGGGTTTTTTTTGTGTGTATATCATAGAGAACACCCTAAACAATCTTATTCATCTATATACCCACTTTCCAAAATCTCATAGCCCCGCCCCCACTGGAGCCCATATACTCTGTCATCCCTGTTATTGTCATCACTGTGTTGTCAGCACCGCCAGCAGTTCCCCAGTGCTTGCCCATCCACTGAATCTAGTCAGCCTATCTAGAGATCCTTGTTTTAGGAAGATCAGCTGTTTCTCATCTAGCAGCAATCAGTTGTCAATATTCCTTTAGATAAGATTGGGATCTGCTGTTCATTTTCCCAGTTCTATGCTGGGTTATTGTCTGGGAGTCTTTTGGGCCACCCTGGCCAACAACTCAAAGGAATGTATCTCCTGTCTAGCATTGCTTCTTGTTATGTAGCCTTTAGCTATACATATGGACTCTTAAAAAACTATATTGACCCCTTTAATCTTAGTTTATACTTTCCTTTTGGGTGTTTAAGACCCAACAGTTGGCCCAGATAAACCAATTTATTTTTACTCTTAGGGTAGTTTGAGGATCTGTTCCTCAGAGGCCCCATGGGCGTGGGAGGGGCCCCTGGCTCCTTTCTTTTACCAGTTTCATCTATTTGAAGATAAATCAAAGGTCCTGCTTGACCTTGGCTGGCTTTGCTTGGAAGCATGGAGGAAATGTCTCCTCTGTGTTGACCCTCCTCTTTGTAGACTGTACACTGGTTCAAGTCCATCTGGTGGGAGCTCCACAGCCTCCTTGATCAAGAGGACAGGTGACTCACCACAGTCCCAGGACATTTTGGGAGATGCTCATAGTCCCCTGGAACTTAGTCGACCTAGGAAGGCAAGGAGCAAAAACGATCCTTTATGTCCCTCTGAACAAATTAGCATAGGCCTCAAAGTATGTCTGTTAAACATCCAAGAAGGTTAGTTCCACCAGTCTTGTACTTTTAATTACCATGTGCCATGTAGATAAAGCTTGGGCAAAAACCAAATATTCTCAGATAAACCTTGCGTAGACATACATTATATTCCTTGATCTAGTTGTATGTATAATTTGTCAGTAGGTTGTTGGACTAATATGGTTCCCTCTGCTTTTTTAAAACTAGCTAGGCATTATTTATCTCTCACATTGTATAACCCTTCCACCATGATTTCCCCATTTAAGGTACCCCCATTTTTCCCATTTCTCCCTTAATAATACCCTTCTCTTATGGTCCCACATCTCTTGAGCCCCTTCTTTCCCTTTATCCCCTAGGTTCCTTGTATAACCCTCCCTTCCCCCTCCCCTTAAAATAACACCATTTTTATACATATCTCCCTTACTAATTAATGCCTGTTTCCTACTGTTCTTCTCTTTCAGATTTGGTCTTTTCTTTAACTTCCCTGGTTCCTTTTCATTATCCTGGTTCCTGTAGTTATGTCTGGGTACATACTCACTTATAAGGATTTGGTGATAAGATCCACATATGAGGAAGAACATACGTCGTGTTTTTGTTTTTTGTTTTTTTTTCTGAGTCTGTGTTACTTCACTTAGTATAACAGTTTCTAGTTCTATCCATTTACCTGCAAATTTCATGATTTCATCTTTCTTTACTTCTGAGTATTCTATATGAATTTACTTTTATTATTTACCACATGGAATAGAAGTATGGTAAATTAATTTCTAGGAATGAAATACTTGGTTGTGAAGTTAGGTCAAACTTAAACTATTTATAGGTTTGTTGGGTCAAGAAGCATCTGTGTGAATGAGTCTTATTCATAATATTATAGTTTTAATAGGTTCTGAATATTAAGTTGGATAGGCAAGCACTTACTGAGAGAGTGGGAATGTGCCCTAGAATCATCTCAGTATGCAGGATAGATGGATACAATTCTCATGCAGTATGGAACATGCCTGCTAAGATTTGTCAGACCACAAGCAAAGGAATCAGAGCACCCATGTCTATTGCTGAGTACAGAATTTTTACATTTTAGTAGGCAAAGGAGAACAATTTTTTTGAACCCTGAAATCAGGATTATTTTTTACATATGGAGAATAACTTTAAAAATAAATACATTGAGAGACTAGAAGCCAGTTTTTACTCTTCTTTGCATAATTTAGAAGTACATAAATATCAGAATAAAAATTAAAGAAAAGATTCTTAGTACCTAGCACAGCCATGGTTCATGGTCCCAAAAAGCATCCAATCAGAGTAACAAATACAGTGTTGAAGGATAAATTAACTCTCATGCTTGCTTGTCACCCATACACTGGTTGACAGAGATGAGAGAGGACTTCTTTCATGATTTTCCTAAGGAACAGGATTAAGTATTCTTTTGCATGATATGAATTAAAGATCTGCATGCAGTGGTTCATGGCAATTGATGAGAATGTGCAAATTGATTTAGCTTGCAACACTTAACTAAGCAATGGCAAATATGATGATTCTTAAAGACAGCCTGACTCACAGCATTTATTTCAGCAAAGAGGTACTGGACTGTGCTGAAAACTCGTTCCTACAGAATTCCATTGGAACGATGTTTTACAACAAGGACTCACTTTTTAATTTAAATAGTCTATTCAACATCAAATGGAGAAGGAAAAGAGAAACTATTTCATCAGATTATGGCACTTTGGATTCCTACTGACCTAGGACACACACAACTAAAAGCAGATGCTATCAATTTAATCTCATCTATTGTTTGCAAAAGAAATGAGATAATCTTCATATCTTCTTTGCTCCCAACAAATAATGCTGTGTGCAGTGCTTTCTTGCTATGCAAAACATGCATACACATTCATACATTTTTTTTGATTCATGGCTAGAATCTTGAGGAAGTAAAGTTATATGCTTTAGGTTACAAGAGGATCTCAATACCTAGTAGAATGTTAACATTATAATGAAGCTAAAATTAACTTTATGGTTTAAATGTCACTTGTCAAAGTATGTCTATATCATAAGAATCATTACCACATAAGCTACCATGAGAATATTATGGATGCCAGTAGCATTTACAGGGGTAGATTTGTGTGACCTATGACAATGGACACTTTGCTGCTCAGCACGTTATGCCCAAGAATATCAAGTATCTGTTAAGCAAAGTAGCAAAATCCCCCAGGTTTTTTTCATTTGCTACTGTGACCCTTTATGAAGCAAACTGGGGATAGGAAAGGATATTGATTTCATTAATTTGACAGTGGTTACTTGTGTAACATGAATGACGGTGCTAACTTGGGAAAAGTTGGTATGATTGTTGACAGAGATATCTTTGACTCCTTTTAAAACAATAAATTAGTCCAAAAAGTATATCAAAATATTCTTAAAAATGAAATATCATGTTTTTCTTGTCACAATGAAATAAAAAAATTAACAACAAAAGAAACTCCAGAAACTACTCAACTTCATGGCAAGTCAACCTGTTATTAACCATAGTTCACTGAAATAAAATGGGAAATTTAATATAATCATTAAAAAATGAAAACTAAGGGAGCTGGAGAGATGACTCAGTGGTTAAGAGCACTGGCTGTTCTTGCAGAAGACCTGGGTTCAAATCCCAGCACCCACATAGCAGCTAACAACTGTCTGTAACTCCAGTTCCAGAGGATCCAACAGCCTCTTCTGTCCTCCACAGGCATTGCACGCCACCGGTGCACTTACCTACATGCAGGCATTACATGCATACATGTAAAATAAAAATAATAAAATATCTTTTAAAAAATGAAAACTAAAACCCAACATATCAAAATATATGAGATATAGAAACAGCAGTGCTAAGAGGGACATTTGTGAAAATAAACACATCAATAAAAGAATTATTTTTAAAACATAACCTAATGATCCATATATAAGACATAGAAAATCAGGTGGAAAGTAAGCCTAAAATTGGAAGAAAAATAAATGAACTAGATATGACAAATACAAAAAATAAGTGAAAAATTTGTCTTTAAAAAAGATAAACTTAAAGAACAGTGTTAAAGTACAAGAAAAAAAAAACACTAATAAATGAAATTCTAGAAGGAAAAGAGATGTTCCAACTGGTACCATAGAAAATCAAAGGTCCTCCATCTGAAGAAATGGGTCTGGTGCCCTCCCACTACACAGGTAGCTCTCACTTTCTCCTTCTTCTGGGACTCTAACTTTTCCATCTAAGGACTTGTGTGCTGTGTGAGTGCCTTCTCACTCCCAAGGCAGCCATCACTTCCTTCTTTCTCTGAGACTCTAACAATGCTTCCTTAGTGCCTGTTCCAAGTGCCTATTCTAAAGATAATCTCTCTCTCTCTCTCTCTCTCTCTCTCTCTCTCTCTCTCTGTCTGTCTTTCACCTTAACACCATCATCTGAGGACAACTGAGCAGTTGCACATATGAACTTAACAGTGGTTGTGACAGCATGCACAAAACCCGTGCAAGCTTAAGTCAGAAAAATTTCCAGTGTGTGTGGTGGTGGTTGGGGGGATGGAGGTGGGTATGAAGTCTCAACCCTACCTGAGGCGATATTAGCATATGGTAGCTGCTTGGAAAGAAAGAGGCAGTTTACTTTAAGGGTGTAACCACTGGTAGGTCAGCCACACTCCAGGACATGGACCCAGACTGAAGAGTATGTGGGCATAGCAAATTGGGGTTGATAAGCTTTAGATGGAAACGAAGAGGACTAGAAGCTAAGTGGGTAGGGAGGTGAGAGGAGATCTGGGAAGAGATGGGGGAAAGGGGGTGAATATGATCAAAATATTTTGGATGAAATTCTCAAAGAATATAGATGTTATTTTTAAAAGCCATATAGAAACTTATTACTTTATAAGTCAATTAAAACTAAATTAAAAAAGAGGACTTAGGAGATATCCAGCATGTCTGGAAAATGCTGATACTGAAAGCCAAGGGTTATTTAAAAAATCCACTTCCAGATGTGAGATACTTTCTTAAAGAACTGTTGGATAGTGAGGTCTCTTACCACTCTTCTTGGTTGCTCACAGGAGCTAGTTGTTATAAGCCTGTTGCTGAAGATTCTATACACATTGTGTGTAAGCTGTAGAGAAATCATGCTGGGGCTGATTTAGAAGCTTCTGCCCTGCTGCCTAACTTCCATAGTGGCAGAATGTACTATGAAGTCTGCTAAGGGATAAAAGTCATCAGTGGTCTTATTTAGTGATAGACACTAAAAAGTACAATATCAGCCTTCTAGACAAGATGTGCCCAAGGGTACAATTACATCACTACTTGGTGGAAATAACCAGCTGCCATCTGATTAGATTTGAGACCTGCACCACAAGAGAGGAACTCACACCTAGTACTGTAAACCTTGTCAAAAACCCATGACTGAGAATGTCTTATGTCCTAGGGGTGAATGCAATACCATTGTTTAGCTGA
Organism: Nannospalax galili; assembly: GCF_000622305.1. Classification (NCBI taxonomy): domain Eukaryota; kingdom Metazoa; phylum Chordata; class Mammalia; order Rodentia; family Spalacidae; genus Nannospalax; species Nannospalax galili. Next base: position 5,860,719 of record NW_008355363.1, on the reverse strand, counting down.
ATGGTGCCAAGGTGCCTTTTAAATATTTACGTTTACACCTATGGAGAAAAACTACTCCCATTCTTAATCAGAGAAGCCTCTCTTTACAATAAATGACAGCAAATACAGATACATCACTGCTGAAGGTGCTGACAATAAGTGATTGTTGAATGTTGAGCTCTAAACAATACATTTATACCAACCCCTCTAAAGCCCAGGGAACATTGCAAAGGAGTGAGTGGAAGGAATGTATTATTCAGTAGATCTGGAGAAAGTGAAATGTTTCCTTCTGTATGTGGATCTGGCAGTGTAGTTATGATCATAGCATATGTGCTGCCTGCAATGGTTGTGTACAGGACTGAGCCTATCAGCAGTCCATTATGGAAAGGGGAAAGGAGTAAGGGGTCCTTTCCCTACCTGCTGAATTATTAGCTACTGACAGATCCCAGACAAGGGACAGTCATTTTCTCCAGTTGTATACTCATTGAGGAGCCCACCGGGATCCCATAGATAGTTCCAAATCCACAATCACATGAATGATCCTGGTAAAACTCTGTGTCTCACAAGAACAACAACAGCAACAACCAGAAATATTTCATAAATGTGGAAAGGATATTTTCAGGGAAGAGAGGTTAATAGGTGAAGGAGAGAGATATTAGAAATGAGTTTCAAGTAATCAGAATGCGTTATATACATGTATAAAATTTTCAAAGAACAAACTCAATAAAAGTTAAGAAATTTAAAAATTGAAAAAGAAAACCAAAAGATCACTAGAGATAATTATTAACAATTACATGGCAACAAATTTGACCCACTCCAGAAAAAAACTGATACATTTCTGGGCACATATGACCTATCAAAACAGAACCAGGAGGATACAGAGTACCTAAATGATTAATAATTCATCTTTTGAATTCATTCTGAAAGATCAATATTACCACTTGTGTCCCATAAATCATATTCTTCCTATTGTAATATAGCCTATTATGGAGATCTCTTAATGGCACATAGTTTAAGAAATTTCCCGTCAGCTAGCACTTCAGGTGTGCTTTGTAAAACATTTCAGTACTCTGCCAGGTGGGCATTTTTGGGAAGGAGCAATGTGTGATACTTACTGGTGGATCTCATGTTCATGGACCTACTTCTGTACTTCTAAATTAGGCTTTCAGATACATGTGAAGCTATGACCTATTCTATTTTTGAAAAGTATTTCCAAACAGTGATTCTGGTTGGGGCCCTGTAGGTACAAAGATGGACCTACACGCAGAAAATGTATCTATACTTTTGATGATTTATCTCTATCCTTTTCAGGATAGGAGATGATCAGTATAGTCAACTTGCCGTCAAGTTGTTCACTTTCAAGAACAGTGGGATATGAAGAGCTCTATTGCTAGTAGTTGCCACATTCACAGGCAACAGTAGATAAGTCAGCCTTTGCAATTAAGAGTTGATATCGTTTGACTTACATAGATTCATCATCGCTGCCCCCATGGCCACTCTGTTCAGATTCTCCTTTCCTTGGCTCCAGGGTAACCAAACAAAAAAGCTAGAGAATGACAACTGGTCAATGATTTAATTGCACTTTAATATCTATTTCACGGTAGGTGTTAATATGTATGTCTTCATACTTTGTCCTGAACCTTGCATGCCCATTCACATTCCTCTGCCTCACAACCCCTTATCTAATCTTCCAGTCCTTTTCTTTCTAAACTTGTGACCAGAGGGACAATTGCCCATTATTAATTCAGTCATGTTTAGAGCTAATCAGAAAGAATCATATATTTCATTTAAGCTCTTCTAATAGAAATACTCATTATAGATGTTTCTTATGAAAATTGGTTTGAAGTATTCAGTTGTAAAATAGGAAGCAATATTCCTTTTATGTTGATATCAGATACAATTTTAGAAATATGTATTGAATAGCTTCAGTTGTCACCTTGAGACACCTAGGTAGACAGAGAACCTCAACTGAGAAATTTCTTCCTTGAATTGGCCTGTGGTTGTGACTCTTGGGCATTTTCTGGATTGCTGAGTGATATGGGAGAGCCCAGCCCAGTGTAGTGGTGTCACCCCTGGGCAAGCGATCCTGTGTTGTAAAAGAAAGCAGGCTGAGGGGGCTGGAGAGATGGCTCAGCGGTTGAGAGCACTGGCTCCTCTTGCAGAAGACCTGGGTTCAATTCTCACCACCCACATGATAGCTAACAATCATCAGTAAACTCCAGTTCCAGGGAATTTCACACTCTCTTCAGACCTCCATGGGCATTGCACAGCATGTGTGCACCTACCTACATGTAGGCAATATGCTCAAACACATAAAAAATAATAATAAATAAAATATTACAAAAAAGGAAAGCAGGCTGAGCACAGACCAGTGGACAGGCCAGTAAACTGCGCTCCTCCATGGTCTATGGTCCAGGTTCCTGCCTTGACTTCCCTTGATGATCGACTATGAACTGTAATCCTTTCCTCCCTAAGTTGGTTTGGTTTTTATCAGTATTTTTATCATTGCTATTGAAAACAGACTACAACAAAGTTGGTACCAGGATCTTACGGTGTTGTTATTCAAAGGGAAATAAAGATTATCAGGGATGTTTGTATGATATTTTGAATTGGGAATCTGTGGTATCTGGTCAGTTGGAGCTGACAAATCAGCTGTAATTAAGAAGAGGCCAGCACCACTGAAGTGAAATCTTTGCTTTCATGGGACAATTGATGCTGGTTATCTGGGACTGGAAAATCAGATGTGAGTAACAAGACACCAGCATCACTGTGGCAAAATCTTCTAGGAAATATTTCCTCAGGGTCAGCATACAAAAGCTCTGGTCCATAAGGGGGTCCAAGTCTCCATCTCAAGCTGGAAGCAGGACTTGGTAATGTGTAAGTGTCTCCTACATAGTTCTGTTGTTGAAAGCATGATGCAGTCAAGGAGACAATCTGAAACTTTGTACCCTAGAAGGCCAGGAGAGGCCATTGGTAAAGGTAGAGCCTCAACTGCAGATGATACCCCAGCAAATTGGAAATGCTAAGACCATGGGACAAGTACCAAGGGCAGCAGCAGGTGTGGAGTGGAGCCAACCTGTGACTGAAATAGGCTGCATGATGTGCTGTGGATGGCAAAGTCAATGAAGTGGAGCTGCCAAAGTCTTTTTGAACTCAGAAGATATGAGAGTATCCCAGATACAGCCTTGAGATACTTTGCAGGACTTTGGTTTTGCTTAAATGTGCCTGATTCTTCTCTTTTGAAATAAGACAATATTTAACTTGTTTTGGATTTTACAGGAGCCCACAGTAGTAATATAATTCTTTAAAAGATGGTGGAACTTTAAAAATCTATACATGTTTTATATTGTAATATTAATATTAACATGAGATCCCGGGGGTAAGAAATTGAAAGGTTAAGTTTAATAGTAATGTGTTTGTGTGTCAAGTGGACAAGGGAACAATTGTACTGGAGTTTCAGTTGTCAACTTGACACATCTAGGTAGAGAGAACCTCAAGTGAGGGATTTCCTCCACTCTATTGGCCTGAGGTTATGTCTGTGGGGTATTTTCTTAATTGTTGAGTGATGTGGGAGAGCCCAGCCCACTGTGGGCAGTGCCACCCCTAGGCATGTGATCATGTGTTTTATAAGAAATCAGGCTGAGCACAGGCCAGGATAGGAGGCCACTAAGCAGTGTTCCTCCATAGTCTGTACTCCACGTTCCTGCCCTAAGTTCTTGTCTTGGCTTTCCGTGATGATGGACTATGAACTGTAAGCCAAATAAATCCTTTCCTCCACAAGTTGGTTTTGGTCAGTATTTTATCACAGCAATTGAACACAGACTAGAACAATATGGTAAATAAAACATTGTTCACAAAGTCATCATCCATTATATTCCATTTGGTTCTAGCCTTGCCTCTGTCTACATGTGTGCATGTGTGCATGCATGTGTGTGTGTGTGTGTTCCTATCTTTATAACTGAGCACCTGAAAATTATTGCTATGTATGTTATTTTATTTTGTTCAAAATTGAGTGCAGTTGAAAAGAGAGGCAAACTGTTATTTAAAGAAGCATAGATTACAAGCTGTGACTTAGTATACTATATTCAGCATTTCCCTACTGTGTACAAAATTCTCTAGTTTGAATTTTGACACCATTGACAATACCCCAACTGCATACATGATCTGACCCTCAGGAACTGTTACCAATTTTGAAAAATGTGAGAATTATTTTCAGTTCTTTAGAAGTGTTCAAGATAACCAACAGTTTGAAAACAGCCAAAGAGGAGGTGGAAACCAGTGAGGAAGACAGCAGCAGTGCTTTTATTTCACATAGGCATAATCAACTCAAGTTTCCATGAGAAAGTTTTTTACCACATTAGCATATTATCTTATAGTCACATCTGTCAAAACTGATATAGCTTTACCAAGAAATATTCATAGCAGATTTGCTTACTGTTACCTTGTGAGCCATTCATCACTTCTCATTCTAGTTATCTGGACTATTTAAAGGAACTTTCAAGCATATACCATGTAATTTTTCTAAGAGAAAAACATTCTACATGGATTAATATAAAGAGTTATACATGCTAAATACTTCTGTTGTGTTTTAAACTAAATGTTTTAAAAAAGTTTTTGTTAGCAGTACTAAACATTTCTGCAAGCTTCAAAATTAATTTTAATTGTGTTTGTTAAGGTTCAGATAGCCCTGCCCCCTCACCAGTAGGGTCTCATCAACTTCTCAAGCTCCTGAGAAAAGGGAACTGAGTTCATAAGCACCTTGGTCTTTGAAGTCAAGAAAAACAGACTTTTCTCCACTGTTTGGCCAACACAGCAGGCTTCCCCTTTGATCTCTAAAGAGAACAAGTTTTAATAGTCCTGCTCTCCCACTCCCCCCCACCACCTTTCCAACTTTAAAAAACAATACATCTTTCTGCCTTCTGCAGGAAGCAGAAGCCTCCCCCTTAAAAGACCCCAGCTCACAACCTGGGGCAGACATTTTTTCTGCCCGGAAAGGAATCTGTCCCATGTGTTCCTTTGCTAATAAACTCCATTCCGAAGGAGTGTCCTGGTGCTTTTTCCTGATCAACCAGATTCATCCATAGGCTACTTTTTACCTATCAGTGTTCATGACTGATTAGTACTTGTCTCCCACAAACTCCCATGTATAATTTAATTATATTAAATCTTAATAGACAGCTTAACCTCTTATTCTATATCCTCAAGCAAAATCTAGAAAATGAACCCTAAAACAATTAAGCATTATGAAGACATGAAAGAATTCAGACATATACTACCTTAAGTAAAATCATGGTGATGTTTGTATAAAGAATCTAGTATCATTGCAGTTTCAAAAAGTCTCAAGACCTGATTTGAAGACTTGAAATTCCTTAGCTTTCAATGCCATTCTTCATGTCAATCTGACATACCTCTTTTTTGTTATGTTTTCTTTATTTTCTGCATGCATATGTGCATGTGGCATGGTGCACACATGTTGTGACATGTCTGTGGTGGTCAGAAGGACAACTTTGGGGAGTTGGTTCTCTCCTTCCACAATGTGGGTCCTGGGAATAGAACTCAGTTCATTAGACTTGGCACCAAGCACCTTACCTGCAGTGCCATTTCACTAGTCCTGCCTGAAATCTTTAGACAATAGTGCTTAGCCTTAAAATTAAATGTAGTTGTCACCAATTGATTAGAGAAGCCAGTGATTACTTTCTTTAAAGATGCCAATAGATCCTTTAATAATGGATATATAAATATACGTGTGTGAGATAGGTTCAGATATGACCATATTTTAAGATGTTAATTGTTCATTTTGGCTAAACAGATGCCAATTTAAGCAAATTGCCAGTTAAAAAGCAGTTTTTAATAATGGCTCTTTAACATGTAGTGTTTTATTACATATGTAATACATAAACATTGCCTCATTTAGTTATGGTATATATGTAATTTTGTTTTGAAAATTCAGAAAAGTTGCATGCAATTTTATTTTTATTTCATGGATGTAATCCTACTTAGTCAAGGAATATTTGGAGTCTACTTAATAAACAGATATGGAGACTTTTGGAATATGAGTATTAGAAAGTTTTCTTCTTGCTTTATTAACCTAATGACATACCATATGTGATTACATTTCCCTTGGTTATATTTCCTTTATATTTATAATGAAACTATTAATTTTTAAATATTCTTAAATAACTTGAAGTGAAATATTCTTCCTTAAATCCTAGATAAGTCACATTGTGATTCTAAATGTGGTAATGAATGAATCAATAGAAATCAGTGTGATAGTGTAATGATGGAGTATTTTAGTTAGCTATCTAGAGTAAAATTATATATTCCACAATATTTGTACCAAGATATTTTACATCATGAAAATTTTCATGCATGATAAACGTTTTGGGCCCAGATATTTGTCAGTTATATCATTCTGAACTACATTAATAGGAAATTTTATAACATGCAGCTTGTTTTTATTATACCTTCATAGTCACATAAGTACATCTTTATCAGCAGGTGTAGTGATGGATAACAGAAAGACTCTGTCGGAACTTCCCACCTTTTAGCTGCCACATCTTATTTTAGTGAATGATTTTTCTTGTCTTGCACATTACAGCAGGGAGGCTGCCTCTATTTCGCCATTCTGTTGCAGGTTAGGTTGCTCAAGTACAAGGAAATTGAAGATTTTAAGATGTAAATTAAAATGGAAATATGCTGATATATTCGTGGAATACCATTTGACCCCTTATAAATGCTTGTCTTCAATAAGCTATTAAACAATATTTGCAGATATTACTCAAGCAAATTTTCTTTTATCCATTCATAACTATTCAGAAAGGAACTTTTTAGCTTGGTGTGGTGGTGCATGCCTTTAGTCTCAGCATTCAGGAGGCAATGGCAGGCAGATTTCTGTGAGATCAAGGCCATCCTGGTCTACATAGAGAGTTCCAGGCACAGGAAGTTTTAAATGGGATTGGGAAGAGAGGACAGGGTGGAGGAGGGAATATGGAGAGTGATAACTAATATTTAAATCTTTTAAAAAAGTCATATGGAGACCTACCACTTTGGAAACTCCCTAAAATAAACAGTTATGCATACATTAAAAAGAGTTTAAATGGAGTTATATCATAAGGGAGTGACAATGCCTCTACTAGACATCACAGGCCTAACACATAAAAAGCCCAGTGCCAGGAACGGGTTATCCCTTTTGTGTTAATGGCCAGTAGGGTCCCATAGAACATTACTGGCTATTGCCACTGTTCTTTGTTACTTTATAGAACTCATAGGTAAGACCCTATTACTGAAGGTACTACAAAAATCAGTTACAGAACATGGAGAAATCAAGCTAGTACTGACTTCAAAGCTTCATCACTACTGACTAGCTCCCATTGTGCTTGAAGGTGGTTTGGTTGCTATCGGGAAGAGAAAAACAATTAGCAGTCTTACCCTTCTGTGAGCTCTTTAAGATATAATAATGACAGCCTTGCAAGACACAACCACTAAAGCAATAGTAGCATGAATATCATGGAAGTAATCAAGTACTTCCTGATTGGATTTAAGGCCCACTCCACAGATGGAACCCATACCTGGCACCACTATCAATAATACGAAGCTGTGGTTGTAGGACAGGTTGTAGGACATAGGGGAGAACCATGCTACTATTATTCTGTTAAATGGACATAGTACTGAACTGGTACCTAATAACTCAACATTATAGCGATAGATTAGTACATCTCTCAACCCTCATCAGATAAACTTCTTTTGGCAGTAGATGGTCATTAAGACAGAGATCCACAACTGCTCATGGTACAGAGATTTCTCAGCTCTATTTGAGACACCTTTATCATACCCTCTCCTCTCAAGCCTCAGGGATCACTGTGGAGCAAGGGCCAGAATAAGTATTATAAGAGCCAGAGGTGGTGAAAGAACACAAGGAGAACATGCTTTCCAGACACAACAGGGAAGGTGTGCATATGAATCTACGGCAGTAGACATGCCAAACTCAAGTCAGACAGCAAGGAGAAGAGAGTGGGCTTGATGCCCCACCCCTGGCTAAGGAGCTATTGGCAACTGATAACTACTGGGAGACAGAGAGTTAGTTTTCATTACGAGTGTTTTCGCTGGTAGATCAATCACACTCTAATAGATGGCTACAAATCCAAAAATGTTTGGACAGCACAAATTGGACTTGATGGTTTAAAAGAAAAAAACAATTGGACACAAAGTCAGAAGGGTAAGGAAGTGGGTGAGGACCTGGGAGGAGTTCAGAGAATGACTGCTTATGATCAAAATACACTATGAAATTCCCAAAGAACTAACAAGCTTTTGAAAATTCAATGTATACCATAGTTTTTGACAGCAATGATAGAATGCACAAGACCCATGCAAACTCAATAAGACAAAAACCAGCATAGAGCTGGAGAAATGGGTAGCAGGCCTCAACCTCAGGTGAGGAACTATTGGTAGCTGATCATTATTGGGTGAGGAAGAGTCAATTTTCTGTAAAGGAGAGACTCTAGATAAGTTGAACAGGTTCCAGTGGATGATCTCACACTGAGGGACATTTGGGTACACAAACTTGACTCTATAGGCCTTAGCATATATGACAGAGTGAATGAAAATCTGTGGGTGATCTATGGGAGGAAGCAGATAGGGGAGGGGTCTAAATATGATTAAGGTGATTGTAATGCACAAAAGTCAATTAAAATACATTGAAAAATTAAAGAAAATACAAAAATTGCTCTATATGATTTACCAATAATCTTTGATCATAGTTTGTTAGAGCACCCTGTCTTTTTATATTGATTTTCTATATAAGAAACTTATTTCTAAAAGAACACACTCTTTTTGCTCATTTATTTATTTTAAAATTTATTTTTATTTTATTTGTATGAGTAGTTGCCTGCATGTGTATTGAATGCCTGGTGCTTACTGATACCAGAAGAGGGTGTCAGATCTGCTGGAACTAGAATCACAGACAGTTGTGAGGTACAATATGTGTGCTGGGAGCCAAACTCGTGTCCTTGGCAAGAGCAGCAAGTACTCATAACTGCTAAGCCATCTATATAGTCCTTTTCTCTTTTATTATATAAGTAACATTGAACTTTACTGCAATACATCACAATGACATAATAGATCAGCTCTCCCTCACCCAGCAGTAATCAGCTGGCAATTGTTCTTTGACTTAATATAAACAAATTGTGTTTGGGGTTCAAAATAAAAAGGATATATTGTATATCCTATTTTTTTTGAACCCCAAACACAATTTGTTGAAAAGGATCTCTTTCTTCCAGTGTTTTTGCTATCATTGTTAAAGATCAAGTGATTGTACTTTGTAGAATTATATCTTAGTCCCATATTCTATTGCATTGAACTAAATGTCCATTTTTGTGCCAGTATCATTTTTACTACTATGGCTCTGTAGTATATCTTGAAATAAGGTAGGGTGATATATGTGGCAATATTCTTATTGCTCAATATTGCTAGATCTAGCCATTGCCTTTCAGGCTTCCATATTAATTTTAAGACTACTTTTTCTTTATCTTTGAAAGAATGGTACTGGAATAGGCTACTGTATTTTCTACTAATTTTATGTCTTTCCACGTTGCTGACAGTGTTTTTCAGTTCTAAGGGCCTTCTGGTGGAGTTCTTCGGGTCTCTTCTGAATAGAATCATATTTACAAACAACATTATTTTAACTTCTTTTCTTACTTGTATCCTTTTAATTCCTTCTCTTCACTTACCGCTCTGGCTAAGACTTCAGGAACTATATCAAATAGAAGTGGGAGAGTGAAAGCCCTTGTTTTCTTCCTGAACTTAGTGCAAAATATTTGAAATTTTCTTCATTTAGCATGATGTTAGCTGTAGAATTGTCATATATAGCTCTTATTGTGGTGAGATATACTATTACATTTCTAAAATTTCTTCAGGATTTTTATCATGAAATGATATTAAATTATATCAAAAACCTTTTCTGTATCTATTGGATGGTCATGTATTTAATTGATATAGTACATTTACTGATTTTTATATGATGTACCATCACTTCATCTTTAGAATAAATCCAACTTGATCATGATGAATTTTTCATATGTTCTTAAATTCTATTTGCAAATACTTTGAGAAATTTTATGGCTGTGCTCAAAGATTTTGGTCTGTAATTTGTTTTCCTATTTTGCATTTATCTGAAATGCATATCAATGTAATACTAGTTTCATAAAATAACTATGGAAGCATTCCTGTCTTTTCTATTTTATTCAATAATTTGAGAATGATTAGTGGCAATTATTCTATAAAGAACTAGAAGAATTCTGCAGTGAATCCAGCTGGCCTGAACAGTTTTTAGTTAGGAGAGATTTAATTATAGCTTCAATGTAATTGCTTTCTAAAAATCCATTTAAATTCTTTATCTCATGTTGGTAGGTTATCTGCATCTAGAAATTCATCCACTCTTCTATTTTCCAACTTAGGAAATGTACATTTTAAAGTTATGTCCTTATGATTTTCTAATTTTCAAAGGTACTTGATGTAACGGGTTCTTTTGCATTGCTAATTTTATCAGTTCTTGTCTTCTCTCTTTTTTTTGGTAAGTTCGAGTAAGGGTTCACTGATCTTGGCTTTTTTCTCAAGAACCAACTATTTCATTGATTCTTAGAAATGGAAAAATTCCATTAATTCCTAATTCATTTATATATGTTGCTTTTGAATTTGACTTGCTCTTGATTTTCCAAGGTACTAATTTATGTGATCAGGTTATTTGATATTTCTCTTATTATTTTACATTAATTAATTAATTAATTAATTAATTAATTTATTTATTTATTTATTATGTGTATGAGTGTTACCCTGCATGTAGCTAAGTGCAACCATTTGTCTTAAGTGACCCAAGAGTTCCATGATTTTTAAAATATTTTATTTATTATTTTTATTTTATGTGTATGCGTGTATTGCCTGCATGTATGTGAGTGGACCTATGTCATGCAATGCTGTGGAGGTCAGAAGAGGGCTTCAGATTACGCTGGAATTGGAGCTAAGGACGCTTCATAGCCAACATGTAGGTGCTGGGAATTAAACCCTGGTCCTCTGCAAGAGCAGTCAGTGCTCTTAGCTGCTGAGCCGTCTCTCCAGTCCTGACTTGTATGATTTTTTTACATAGTGTTCTAGTTTGCTTTCAATTGCTGTGACAAAATACGCTGACTGAAACCAACTTGAGTGTGTGTGTGCGGGTATTTGGCTTGCATCTCCTAGGTCACAGTTCATCACTGAGAGATCCCAAGGTAGGAGCTCAGGGCAGATAACTGGAGGCAGGAGCTGAAGCACAGGCCATGGAGGAATGCTGTTTACTGGGTCTGTGCTCAACTTGCTTTCTTATACAATACAGGACCACCTGCCCAGGGGGTGGCACACCCACAGTGGACTGGGTCCTCCCGTATCACTCAAAAATCAAGAAAATGCCCCACAGGCATGGCCACAGGCCAGTCCAAGGAGGAAATTCCTCAACTGAGGCTCCCTCTATCTAGGTATGCCCAGTTGACAACAAAAGTCATCCAGCACATATAGGTACTTCTACCTATGACATTCTGTCTTAGAACTCCTTTCATTGTATGTTGTGTCTTCATTTTCACTTATCAATTTTTTTATTTTGTTTTTATTTACTTCTTCAGTGATTTGTTCATCATTCTGTAGTATGTTGTTTAATCTCCATGAGTTTGAGAATTTTTGTGATTTCTCTTGTTCTTAATTTCTGTATGTATCCCATTGCAGACAGAATTCAAAAAATTATTTTATTTTTCCTGCATTTATTGAGACTTGTTTTGCTTGCTTATATGTGATATGTGATCTATTTTAGACAAAGTTCTTTGGGCTACTGATAAGAATATGTATTATGCAGTGTTTGGATGAACTTTTTTATAAATGCCAGTTAAGTGGTTAAGTCTATTTGATCAATGATGTCATTTAAGTTTGATGTTTCTCTATTTCTTTGTCATCATTATTTGTCTATTGGTGACACTGGGGAATTGAAATCACCAATTATGTTACTTTGTTAGGTTTGATCTGTGACTTTAATATCTAATAGTATTTAATATTTTATTTATTTTTTTGAATTTGATAAAAGTTTTTTTTATTGGTTACAAAACCTAAGCCCATATACAAAATTAGGAACACGTTTAGATACCTCTTTTGAAAGAATATTTTAGTCTTTTTTTAACTGAGTTTAAAAAAAAATAAAAACTGTGATTTTAAAACACTGTTTTGAAAACTTAAAAGTGCAGCAATATAGTCTTCTTTATCCACGAATGGTGCAATTCCAATTCCAAACTGGTAAGGTCACAGCAAACTGAATCAGCAAATGCACTGTGTCTGCACTGCTTGACGCTAATGTTACTTAAAAGTTAGTTTGCACTTAAAACACAAGGAAATAGGAATCATCAAAGTAGAGGCCAGATTTCAATCTCGATGTGTGCAAAATTTAAAAGGTAACTGTCAGTTAGTATGGAGAGTTCAGAAGAAACTAAACTGCAAGGGGAACACTTCACAATATCAAGAAGATTTGGACTTTAAGGGTTTCACCGAAGTTTGTGACCTTAATTCACTTTGACTTTGCTATTCCTACTTTTAGTGAATACCATAGAGTTTCAAAATTTAGACAACAGTGTCTGAACAGGATGCAGTTACCATATGAAGCTTTAACTCAAATTTGGGTAAAGAAAAAAAGGCACAATGAATTTCAACTCAATTTTATGTGCACAAGAGTTGAAAAATCTGAGCCACCTTAAAGAGAAATTGATTCTAAAA
>NW_008355363.1:5839449-5847762 GCF_000622305.1 Nannospalax galili | reverse complement strand
ATGAATGCATTGGGAAACTATACCCAGGAAATAAGAGCAATAAAACCATTTCTGTGTCAGCACAAATTATTCAGCTTAAAAAATTTCGAATCCATATTTGTTCCTTAATATCCAGGTCAGACAATTTGCCAAAAGCAATGACTTTACATAGTAATATCAGATTTTGCAGAATTAAAAAACAATGCAAATCAGGCTTAAGTTAAATAATTGCAAATTATTCCTCTATACAGATCCTTGCTTTGTCTTTTAGCAAGCACAGATGCTTTTAGAGTAGGATCTGAATGAACTTTCCAATACTCAAAGAATGAAGTCTTGTAACACTTCTAAATATTTGCTGGTTTGCTGCCAACCACATTATCAAAAGCACTGGTTACTAAGTAAAAAATATTTGAAGACTGAATTACAGTAAACATGAAAGCTGCACAGTTTAAACCCAATATAAATCAACCATATCCAATTAACAAACTAAAACAAAAAATATTAACTCCTGGAAGCTGAAAGCAAAACTCCTTAAAACATCACCAATGAGTATTTTAGACCTTTACCATTTTGTATTTATTTATTTATTTGTTTATTATATACAGGGACTCTTGCTTTCAACTTATACAGAAGTTCAAGTCTGTAACAGGTTGCAGCTCAGGTAGAATACCATGCACAGCATTTGATTACTTCAAAACAGCAGGAACACATAGGCAGAAGTGAATGGTCAAATAGGGCTTGCTGTTCTCAAAACTTAGGTATAATGGCAAAAGCATTACCATTGATATCTAAAGTTCTTCCTCCAACCCTGGCTTTTGAGGAAGATAAACACATCAATTACTGGTAGATGAAGTACAGTTTTTAAAAACTTATCTGCTTAATCAATAACCAAGTTTCTTGTTTTTAAGTTACTTTTTTTGTGTGTCAGTTCCACCAATGAAAATCATTTGGCTTGTACTTTAAAATCTATTCTTCAACATAAAGAATATGAAAATATGTTTGTGGAGGACAATGATGGAGGCTCAGGTCACACTGCACCTCTGGAGTCTTCCAAAGTGAATACGCATCATACCGAAGTGTCTTGATCCACAGTGCACCATTTTCCAAAGGAGCATCAGTGGCCTGCTCACGCACCACCGCTAGGGAATATTCTAACTGGAGACTGCAGTTGTCAGCATGTGGCACCAGAGAACAAGGGAAAATAGGATAGTTAAAATTGTTAAGGAGAACTCTAAAACAGTTTAGGAAATCATGGATATGCATTTACAATCCATGTGAGAGTGATTTTTAGCAACTGCAAAGTGACTGAGACATGGCTTGCTTTAGAAGCATCAACACGAAGAGGCATGAGTGTTCTGGAGCCTTGCTGCTGCTGTTCTTATTGTTCGGTAGCCATCTGGTGGTGCTTCAGATTGAATGGAGGATGTTGCACTCAACTGACTTTAAGATGAAACTGTGTGTTTTGGCAACGAAGTGGAGATCTTTTTTAAACGTTGGAACCTCATTTAATTGTATGTCTTATAGAGTTTATCATGAGTAAAAGATTATATAAGCGTAATAATTCATCTGTAAACCTAGAAATGTACAGCCAATTTTGAAAGAGATGTATCCTAGCTCAGAAAAATGTTATTGAATAGGTTAAAAAAATTAAACTCTTTTGTTTGAAGTTTGGCTGTTGGATCAAAATTGTAAGTACCTCCTTGTGTTGCTTCCAGAATGAGGCTAGGATCTTCATCAACATCATCACTACAGAACTACTGATTTATGATTTCAAACGCTACTTTATAAATGCCTTCATTCTCATGCTGCTGCAAAACTTCAGTTTTCTCCAAACCTCCACATTCTTCTATTTCAGTTATTGTGCTTGCTTCATCACCAGCCATTAACAGAATGTTTTTCAGACCATCTAGAACCATTGGAACCACTTGAGAGTCTTTAACTGACAGTAAATTACAGAATGGGGGTATTACATTCTGTTACACAAGCTTCCTTTTGTGTTCCAAAGTCTCCCTTAGCAAGTTGGTGGATAATCATAGGGATGATTCCAGCATCTATCAAAGCCTGAACTTGTTGCTGATTGCCTGCTGTTATGTTAGAAAGGAACTAAACTGCTTCCTTATTTATTTTCTCTTTTGGGTGTGATAAGAGGTTTGGGAAGTGTGACAGGGCATCACAGTTGAGGATGACCTGGGTTTGTTTATCAGTACTGATCACTATGTTGCCAACTGTTCTGAGGGCTGCAGTTTGAACTTTTACTTCCTGTTGGCCCAGAAGGGGCACAAGGAAGGGCACAACCCCTGAATCAATAACCATCTGTATCTGCTCATTACCTCCATCTGTCAAGTAGGACAGAGCTCAAACAGTGTCTACAAGAGTATTTATGTCCATATGATATATGAGGACACATAAAGCTGGCAAAATCCCCTGAACTGTCTCCATAGGTGGTGAGGGGGGGGGTCCTTATTCCTGTAGAGATTGGCAATGATCCATGTAATGTTCTGAAGGAAAGTGATGGGAATGGAGGGATTGATGAAGGACAGAAGAGCTACTCCTGCGGCTGTGGAAGGGGTGAGTTGGGGGAGGGGGAGGGAAGGGAGGAGGGAAGAGAGAGAGCTTATTTATTATTTTAGTTTTATGTGTATGAGTGTATTACCTTCATTTATATAAGTCATGCAGTGCCTATGGGAATCAGAAGAGGGTGATGGATCCCCTGGAGCTGGAGTTAAGGACAATTGTTAGCCACCATGTGGGTGCTGAGATTTAAACCTGGGTGCTCTGCAAGAGCAGCCGGTGCTCTTAACTACAGAGAGATCGCTCTAGCCTGTCTAGTAGTAATTATGGAAATGTTTCTGCTTATATTTGGTGCTTCTGTGTTTAGAAATATAAAAGCCCCTTTTTAAAACGTAAAATTGCTTTACTGTAATGAACGTACAAAGAGAAGCACCACAAAGATTAAGGTAGCTGCCCAGGCCCAAACTCTATGTTATGGAACTTCTACACAGAATGGCCATTCAGAAGTCATGTAGCTTCACTTAGGGTTTTATATGCACTATCAATTAAAATTTTAAGTTCATAAAAATGTAATGTACTTTGGCTGGGCTGTTGCATTAATCAGTAGATAGTGAACCTTCTGTGTGTTACTTGGCAACATTTGAAATATTCTTTGTCAGATGTTAGAACAGCTACACCTGTTATCCTTTTACTCTAAGATAGTGGCTATCATTGAAATCAAGGTGTGCTTCTTGGAGGCAGAAAATAGATGAGTTCTTTTTTTCAATCCAACCTGAATCTGTGAAGTTTGGTTGAGGAACTAAGACCATTAGTATTCACAGTTGTTATTAAAAAGTGTGTATTAACCCCTCTCATCTTGATTTTTTAGTGTTTGGTATTTTTCTATTTCTTGTAGGTTTAACTACTTGTGTAGCATATTTTATTTTTTCCTTGTAGCAATTTGTATATGTTTATCATTCTCACTGGTCCAAAGAATCCCTTCCAGCATCCTTTGCAGAATTTAGTGGTCATAAATTCCTTTAGTCTGTATTTATTGTGGACTACTTTATTTATCTTTAAATGACAACTTGTTTGGTATAGTAGTTTGAGTTGACAGTTGTGGACTTTCAGAACATAATTACATCTTTCCATGTTCTTCCGGATTTTAAACTTTCTCTTAAGAGATTATTCTAATGAGTATTCCATTATATGTGAGTTGACATCTCATTCAGTGCTCTCAATATGTTCTTTGTACTATATATTTAGTAATTTCATTACAGTACGTGGGGAAATATCAATTCTGGTTCTGCTTATTTTGTGTTCTATAGGCCTCTTACACTTGGATAGGCCTCACTTTCCCTAGATTTGAGAAATTTTCTGATATGATTGCATTGAAAACATCTTCTGTGGTTATTGCACGGAGTTCTTTATCATTCACAGGTTTGGTGTTTTCAAGGTGACCCAAAAAGTTGCATGCTTTGTTCATATGTTTAAATTTGTTGCTGTAAGTCCTGATACTCTCATCTCCAGCATGAGTCTATTCATAAAGCTTTCTAATGAATTTTTTTGACTTTGTAAAAATTTTTACCATTTCAGTTTTAGCTTCCTTCAGTACTTTTATTTTTGTATTTGCTCTAGTTTGCTCTGTTTCTGTGATATAATTCTATGACCTGTTGGGAAAAAAAATGAAATACCTTGATGAATGCTGTAAGAACTCTGCATTTTGATAGAAAACTCTGTTTAAAATGTTGATTTAGATTTACTTGCTAAGCTTGCCTGTTCTGCCTGATTTGTATCTACCACACATGGATGATTAACCTAGTTGAAATGCTAAGAATTGAAGTGCTGTAAACCTCCTTCCTGGACCCTGGACCCCAGACTCAGTTGCTTTACAATGTGTCCTGTAGGCCTGTTTGCACATACCAGATAACCGATAAGGAACAAAGAGAAGGAAGTCCCACCAGGCTTACACCAGATCTAGCCTTCCTGGAAAAGATGTTTAACCGAAACTATAGCTTTTAGAAGATGTTTGATCAAAGTGTCTGCTGAGGAATGCTTTTTGTGTAATGACTATGTGGGCCTATATAATCTGTATCTGACACTGAATGGGGGTCGATCGTTCTGACCAGACTTGCATGTCTTGGGAAACCGGTCGACCCCAGCCGGCTGGAAAGTAAAGACTCTGCTTGATTTTTACATCTCCAATCCCGTGTATTTGTTATCTGGAGGGGACCCATCGAGTCACGGACCCTAACAGACCAAAAGCAACTTGGAAGTTAAAAAGGTTCAAATTTCATCTTATAGGTTAAAGCCCATCATTAAGAGATGCCGATGCAGGAATTTGGAGCAGAAACCAAGGAAGAATATTGTACACTGTTCTACTAGCTGGATTTCTCTAAGCCAGATTTCTTATACAGGGTACACCCATCTGCCCAGGGACAGCACTACTTACAGTGGACGAGGCCTTCCCACATCAATCAATGATCAAGAATAGTCTTCACACATATGGTCACAGACAATTCTGATCTGGTCAATTTCCCAATTGAGCTTTTCAGATGACTCACGGCTATGTCAAACTGACAGTAGATGGAACATTACTGAATTCAGCTTTGGTAGCATTGACATCCTTACTTCCTCTATTTTTCCATTTTCTCTTGGAATTCAATTGAACATTTATTCATTTATTATATATCATGATTCTTTAGAATTTTATATGTCATTCAGATTGGCAAGCATTACACAGGGATTGGGAGATTATGGAGGAAACATATTGTCATAGTTTTATATGATACTTGCTTTTGCAGTGGAATTTGTATATCAGGAGTTAGTTATTTCACTTATTACTATTTATGTCACTCTTCTTTCAGTTGGAAATACTTGTAATGTTTGAGAAGAACTAGGTTATAGTAGGGTTGAAGTGTTTGTTATTTTCCTCTGTAAGACTTGTGCCCAATGCAAAGAATGATCTAGCATAGCCATGCATTTTGTTTCAAATTAGTGAATTTATTAAATGTGTATCAATCAAAAGTAATAGGAATAGAGGGCTAGAGAAATGACCCAGCAGTTAAGAGCACTGGCTGCTTTTGCTGAGGACCCAGGTTTGGGTCCCAGCACCCACATGGCAGCTAACAGACATCCATTATCTCCAGTTCTGGAAAATCCAATGCCCTCTTCTGACCTCCATGAGCATTGCATGACACACAGGTGCACTTACATGCAATCAATATAATCATGTGCATAAAATTAAAAATAATAAAATATTTTTTTAAAAAGTAAAAGAAATAGCAAGTATGGACAGAGAGCAAAACATCAAATTAAGAACTTACAATACCGAGAAGAAATGAGTGGGAAAGCTCTACTAAAATGAGCATGCTAGGGTTCAAAATTGAGGGATTTCAATGCAGGGCAGAGCATCATAGTTGTCTTTCCATGGATGAGAATCTGGCTTCTTCCCACTCACGCATTTTTACACCATGGGTTCAAAACAGCAAACTTGGCTGGAAAAGGTTTGCCTTTTATTATAGCTTTTATCAAGGATCCAATGTAAGGGGCCAGTCTGCTCCAAGAAAGAGAGTCTTGAAAGATACTTGATGCTGGGACAAGAGGGCATTCTTCATTCACAAAGTCTGCTCTCAATGAGCAAAAACACCCCATGACATATATTTATGAATATAACTTATATTACAGTTGGCATCCAGGACATCAAGCTCTATCCACAGCAATCCTCTGAAAACTATTTACTACCCCGAGTTAGACCCACTATGAAAACAGAGTAAGAGTTAATTAAACAATTACTCCTTAGATGCTAGTCATTTTAGGGAGCAAAGGGACAATTATTTCATTGTGTGAAAAAATATATTAACTACGGTTATATGTGGAAAGAAAAAGAAAAGAGAGAGAAGAAAAAAGACGTAAAATTGGTGATTAGTACTGGGATGATAGAAAGTGGAGTAGAGGAACATATTTAGAAAGAGGAAATACAGGGGCCAAAAAAAAACCTTGGGAATGAAGGAGTTTTCATTTAAGGCACAGTGAAGAGAGAGTGGTAAAAGCATCCTAGCAAATAACCTAGAACTGTTCCATCTGTCAGGAGGCTGAGGCAGAGGGATTCTGAAAACCAGGTCAGACTATGTTCTTTAGAAGAGAAAAAAGCAAAATGAAAGAATGAGAGAGGAAAAGAAAAATTAGAAAGAGAAAAAGAAACAAAAGACAAAAAGTTATGATAAGAGCAGAGCAAGGCTGAGAGAGTCTGCTAAAATGACCATTAGCAAGGGCCCAGGCATTCAGTACATGAAACTTGAGGAAATATTGAAGATATGAATCATACCACTTCTAAAATATTCTGTTTAATTCGCACTCATAAAAGTATTGCATTTGAGTAGACAATTCTGAGTATAAAGGAGAACAAGTATTTGGGCATAATCGTATCTAATACCCTTTTTATTTGTAAAAACTACAATGGTTATTTGAAGAATTAAGGTTATAAAATAAACTTTATTTTGTATTTAAATATAATTTTTTGGACATTTATTTCACAGGAATTTTAGATTCCATATTTTTACAATATATTCGAAACTCTCCACTAGTTGCATTAAGCATAGAAACAGTGGTATTATACCATAAATCACAACTGATTGTTTATAGACATTGACCAAACGATGATTTAGGATATTTGTGGAGTTCTATACCAACTTTTAGCTCTCAATGTGTATTTTTGTTTTTCAGATTTCATCCTCTTATTGCCCCAAGTAGCTCTAACTCATTTCAATGCTTCTATTGCCATACCAGGGAAAACCACTGTTCAATTCTTATCTTCCCTCTGGAAATGTCAAGCTCTCACTCAGAAGTCTAATGTTTGCCATTATTCTGTTTTCTTTGAGTCATTCCCATTATACAATTTAATCCTCTGCTTTGTTGAATTTACTAAGCTAATACATTTAACATAAGTTTTATTTCATGATAGCCATAAATATAAATAACTGCTGCCTTCTAATTTTTTCATCAGTGAGTGTTCAAATCCTAATCCAAGAATCTTCCTGCCTCCCTTCTTCACTGGAATAGCCAGTATGAAGCTTTTATAAAGGAAAAGAGGTCTTTGGAATTGTCCAAGATATACAATCAATGTGCTCTATAGAGAATCCATTCCTAACAGCAATCCCAAGCCAGATGCTCTCAGTCTTTGATGTGAAAGAGAAGGTAAGGTGCAGTCCTGTCATCTGCTCAGGGACTGTTTCTTCCCACCTAGCAGACTCATGCTACAGCCCAGAGCCATGAAACTCCCCTCAAAAAGCTCTGAATTGTCCCAGGAAGAAGGAAATAACTAGTATTTCTCATTGATTCAGAGAACTGAAGGACAATGGCAAAAACTGATTTTCCCTTCTAAGCATTCTATACCTAGGAAGAAGGAAGCCATTTTGCGTTCTGTTATAGGACAGAGCATTATTTGGTGATCTCAAGGACATGTTCATGCATATGGGATGGAGATGAAAAATAATTCACTAGTGAAGAACATGCCACTTGTTTTTACTGATGTATAACCACTTTATAGCTCTGTACTTTCTTAAGGAACAGAGGAAGCATTAGTCCTGTTTCACAGAAACTGTGCTGAGAGTAAAAATGTGACATGTAAAGTTTAAGTCAAGAGAACAACTTTGTTCTTTAACAAGCATGAAAATTCAAATGTAAAGAAGTACTGACCTTCAAAGTAGTTTTGAAGGAAGCCGTAACTTCTTTAGTCATTGCTTTATGTTTTAGGATTACTTAGAGGATATTTTCAATGTGGGTGGCTTGGAATAAACCTGACCAAAGACATTAAAGAGCTCTACAAGGAAAATTTTAACTCTT
>NW_008355363.1:5837848-5838453 GCF_000622305.1 Nannospalax galili | reverse complement strand
TTGTACATCCATGTTTGTTGCTGCTCTTTTCACAATAGCTAAGAGATGGAGGTAACCTAAGTGTCCCTCAATTGATGAGTGGATAACGAAAATGTGGTTCATATATACGATGGAGTTTTACTCAGTAGTAAAGAAAGTTGAAATTATGAAATTTGCCCGTAAATGGATGGAACTAGAAAGTGTTATACTAAGTGAAGTAACACAATCTCAGAAAAAAAAAATAGACATATGTTCTCCCTCATATGTGGATCCTAGGATCAGACTCTGATAAATAAGTATGCAAACAGACATAACTCCAGGAACCAGGACAAGGGTAAGGAAACAGTGAGGTAAAGGAAAAGAAATAACCTGAAGGAGAAGAATAGTAGGTAACAGGCCTTCATAAGGGAGATATCGATAAAAATTGGGTTAGTTTAAGGGAGTGGGGAGGGAAGGGCATATGAGGAACCTAGGGGATAAGGAGAAAGAAGAAGCTCAACAGAGGTAGGATCATAGGAGCAAGGGTATCAGTAAGGAAGAAAGGGGGGATGTGGCAGCACCTTAAATGGGAAAACCATGATAGAGGGGTTAGATGATACAAGAGAGAAACAATGCCTAGCTAGTCA
>NW_008355363.1:5836739-5837200 GCF_000622305.1 Nannospalax galili | reverse complement strand
GACCTCAAGAGTAAAAACAAATCAGTTTATCTGATCCAATTATATGTCCTTAAACACCCAAAAGGGAAGTATAACCAAAGATTAAAAGGCCAGTATAATTTCATAAGAACATACATATATATAGCTAAAATTTACTTGACAAACAGCAAAGCCAGACAGGTGATACCTTCAGTCGAGTTGTTGGCCAGAATGGATAAAGGCTCTTCCATGTAGTTACTACTGGAAAAATGAACAGCAGGCCCCAATTCTATGCAAAGGAACACTGACAATGGATTGCAGTAGATGAGGAACAGCTGATCCTCCTGGAACAGGGACCTCTGGCTGACTAGATTTACCAGAAGGGCAGATAGGGGGGAATAGATGGGGGTGCTGACAGCACAGTGGACAGTGGCAGGGATGGCAGAGTATGGAGGCTCTAGTGGGAGAGGAAGGCTGTCTATCTGAGGAGTTTATATTCAAGA
>NW_008355363.1:5823151-5836581 GCF_000622305.1 Nannospalax galili | reverse complement strand
TTAAAAGGTTAAAACCTCATTCAGTTTTATGTCTTATAGGGTTTATACTGAGTACAATATTGTGTAACTGTATTAATTCAACTGTAACCCCAAACATTTACAGCCAATTTTGTAAGAGCTGTATGTTTGGTCAGGAAATTGTTATTGAATATGTCAATGCTGTTGTAATGAAATGCTTCTTCTAATTAAAAAAAAATAATAAATCCTTAGTTTCCATGTTTCACAATAAAGCAATGCGTTCATTTTTCATGTCCTCTGTGGTTATAAAAGCAATATATTTTTAACTGTTAGTTTGATAAAATTACAAATAACTGTTCATTTGTTTAGTAGTGTTTGTCTTAAAATAGTCAATCATTTAAAATAACATAAACTTCAAAAAATGTACTTGAAACAAATCATTGAGAATGCAGGCTAAATATAAATTGGAGAAAAGATCCACAGACAGTTAAATGTTTAAAGACAACCTGATTTAAAAAAAAAAAATACGTGGTGGAAAAATAAATTCTGTCCAGTTTAGCCTTTTAAGTGGTTAAAGGACTGTCCAGTCTCTGAAAGATTATTCTGATAGTGGAAAATAAATAAATGATAACATCTGTTGATAATGCCAACTTCAGAGTTGTCAAATGACCAAAACAGAATTATAAAAATACCTTAGAAATAATAAATTTGCTTTGGCAGTCTGAAATTAAGGTGTGAAAAATATATTTCATAAAATAATAGTAACAACCAACCTCAAAATATTTCATAATCTTATTTAATGATTACTGCTTTTAGAAGAAGAACCTTCTTTCAAATGATCTGCCAGTCAACATACTGAATTACTAAGCCTGCCTGCAACTGATGAGAAACCAGTTCATCTTTCTCCAATCGAAACCATTTCTAGGGTCACAACAACAGATATATCTATATTAAAACCAGCATGCATCACCCAGACAAAGCTAAAAACTTAGAAACACACTGGAAAGTGGCTTGAGGACTTAATTTACCATAGGGTTAAAGAAATTCTGAAGCATAATTTAAAACTTAGGATTATTGTACTTATGTACAGATACTGCATGTGTAAAGGTTTATTCAGGGAAGGATATGGCAGTGTGCTGGATAGCTTTAGTGTCAACTTGACACACCTGGGTTGAGGGAGCCTCAATTGGGGAATTTCCTCTATTGGACTGGCCTGTGGCCATGTCTGAGGGGCATCTTCTTGATGAGTCACATGGAGGGCCCACCCCACTGTGGGTGGTGCCACCCCTGGGCAGGTGGGCCTGTGTTGCATTTAAAAAGCAGGCTGAGCAGGGGCCAGGGGAGCAAGCCAGTAAGCAGCGTTCCTCCATGGCCTGTGCTCCAGTTCCTGTTTCCAGGTTTCTGCCCTGAGTTCCTACCTTGGGCTCCCAAATGAACTGCAATCTGGGAGATGTAAACTGAATAAACCCTTTCCTCCCCAAGTTGGTATTGGTCAGAGTGTTTTGTCACAGCAATGAAGAAACAAGCTAGAACAGAAATTAGTACCAGAGAGTGAGATATTGCTGAGGCAGACTGACCTTGGTATTTTGGGGAGGACTGTGGAAGTGTTTGGAACTTTGGGCTTGAAAAGCCATTGTGTGCTCAGAGTTCGTTGCTGTGGAGCTTGGAACAGTTAGGCTGAAAGAGTTCTGAATGATGGAGGCCTGGCTTGTGAAGCTTCAAAGGGAAGCAGAGACTATCAGGGCTGTTTGTGAGATTTTGAATTGAGAATCTGTGGGTTCTGTTCGGCTGGGGCCAAAGGATCAGCTGTGATTAAGAAGAGACCAGAATCTGAAGTAAAACCTTTGGTTTACTGGGACAATTGATGCTGGTTAGCTGGGGCTGAATAATCAGCTGTAAGTAAGAAGAGACCAGCATCACTATGGTGAAATCTTATTGGAGGTATTTCCTCAGGATCAGCACACAGAGGGGACCCGAACCTCCATCTCTAGCTGGAAGCAGAACTTGGTAATATGTAAGAGTCTCCTGCATGGTTCTGGTGTTGAAAGCATGAAGGGGTCACAGAGAGCAGCTGAGGCTTGGCACTGTGAGAGGCCAGGAAAGGCCACAGGTGAAAGTGCACCTTCAGTTGCAGTGAAGACCCCAGGATTGAAGGGTTCATGGGGAGAATCTGAGGCTTTGCACCCCAAGAGGCAAGAAGAGGCCATTGGTGAATGTTATAGGCCAGAGATCATAAAAAAATCACCAACACCACTTTAAGAGAAGTAGCAAGGTAAATTTTAATTTTCGACTGGCCAGGCTATCTCGGGCATAGAAGCAGCCCTGAAGATTCTCAGGTCAGAGTTTTTATAGGATTACAGAATTATTTTTAAAACAGGACATTTGTGAACCAATCAGGTTTGTACAACATAGAAGAATTTTGATTCTATTAATTAACAACCAATCATTGTACAGACAAGTAATACAGTCATATAACTTGGCACTCAACTTTGTGACATTAAAAACTACCCAACTGCTTTAGCCACAACAAGTAAAATAAGACAGTCAAGGTAAATAACTTCTAGGTGGTCATACAATAACAGGATAACAAGGGTGGTCTTGTGCCCTGTGTCAGGGCGACTCAAGACAGCAAGCAAGTTACAGAAGTGAAAACAAGCTGGTTAGTAAAAATATGTCTGGAATTAGCACATTCCATGATTCATGGTGATGGCAAATTCCCAAGGCCCAAAGTTGCCCCCCTTTTCCTTTCAGTGTGGAGCAAAGTTGCTGCTGAAATGGCTCTGAACAAAATGGAGTAACTTAGGGAAGTTTGCTGAGCCAGTTCAATGAAGGTGTAGCCTCAGTTTCAGTAGAGACCCCAGCTTTTTGGAGATGCAAGGACCATGGGATGACCACCAAGGACAGCAGTAGGTATGGAATGGAGCTGGCCTGGGTCTGTGAGACAAGCTGTGTGTGCTGTGGATGCCAGAGTCAGAGAAGTGGAGCTGCCGGAATCCTATTGAGCCCAGAAGATCGTGAGTGAATCCCAGACAGACGTCCAGCCTCTAGTTACTTTGTTGGACTTGGTTTTGCTTAGGTGTGCCCGATTCTTCCCTTTGAAATAAGACAGTACTTGTTTTGGATTTTACGGATGCCCACCCACAGTTAAGAGACTTCTAAAAGAGACTATGGACTTTTAAATGTTTGGATTTTTTAAGGACTGTGGGGTTTTTAAGGTTGTACTGTCTTATGTTATGATATTAACATCATATCTTGGGGACAAAAATTAGAAAGTTTGTGGTTTAATAGTGATGTTTGCATGTCAAGTTGACAAGGGGTCACTTGTGCTGGATAGCGTTAGTGTCAACTTGACACACCTGGGTTGAGGGAGCCTAAATTGGGGAATTTCCTCTATTGCACTGGCCTGTGGCTATGTCTGAGGGGCATCTTCTTGATGAGTGATGTGGGAGGGCCCAGCCCACTGTGGGTGGTGCCACCCCTGGGCAGGTGGGCCTGTGTTGCATAAGAAAGCAGGCTGAGCAAGGGCCAGGGGAGCAAGCTAGTAAGCAGCATTCCTCCATGGCCTGTGCTCCAGCTCCTGCTTCCAGATTCCTGCCCTGAGTTCCTACCCTGGGCTCCCTGATGAACTACAACCTGGGAGATGTAAGCTGAATAAACCCTTTCCTCCCCAAGTTGGTATTGGTCAGAGTGTTTTGTCACAGCAATGAAGAAACAAACTAGAACAGGCAGTATGGGGGAAACCAAGCAGAGAGGGTTAACTTTAAAGAAGGATGGATGGAAAGTCATATGATTGCCCACTATCTCAGAATTCAATTAAAAAAATAATCAGAGGGAGAGTATAATACATGCAAACTGAAAAAAGACTGGGGTATACAGTATAAGTTCGATGGGATGGGGGCATGAGAGACAGAAGGGGGAGTGGGATGGGATAGCCACAACTAAGCATCTGTGAATAAGGCTTTTGGAAATCCAGTAGTTTGTAAACTAATTTAACAAAACAACTTAAAAAGAGTTCAGAGAGAATTACCCTGTATGGGTGAACAATGCTGCTTCCAGATGACTTGGATTGTGTAATGATACTTTACCTCCCTGGGAGTTATTGGTCAGAAGGAACCCAGAAGTCTACAAAACAACACAGGCTATTGCCATTGCCCTTGCTTACATATTGTAACTACATGGTAAGATGATATTGTTGGTGACTCATTCATTTTGGTTGCAAGACCATAGTGTAATCAATCTGAAATAGACCAAGATTCTTCTTCCTCATAGTCTAGATTTCATGGTGCATGAAGGGCAGGTAATCTGCTGGCTTCTGGAGAGAAAATACATCAATGATTTTATGCAGTAAGTACTGGACTGTGAAAGCTGTAATACCAACCTGCCAAGAAAGATATACACACTGGTATAATAGGTGCATGACAGTTATGGACAATAATCAATCACTTATTGGATTTAAGGACTGTTCAATAGTTAGGATTTCATGCCTGTTACTGTAAACTTGGTCAAAACGGCATGCCTGGGATGGTTGTAGGAACTAGAATACAACCTATTGTTTTAGTTTTGTTAAATGAAAATGTTCTTAAAATTAATTCTAAATAATTAGGTTTATAATCTTAGAACTGGGCAGCTCTCTACCTTATTTAGAGAAGTCTCTTTTACAGTAAGAAGTGTTTAATACAGAGGCTCATACCTGATTGAAGTGCTGAGAATAAGTGCTATGCCAGAAATGTGACATCTATATCAACCCCCAACCCAAGGCTCGGGGAACATGACATTAGAGGGGCAGAAAGAATTTTAAGAGAGGAAGGGCAGGAATGCTGTGAAATGTTATTTTCTGGACAAGAAATTTATAGAACTGCAGCCATCTTAATCCTGAAATTCTAGTTTCAAAAACAACAGAGAATGTTCTGCAAAACATTCTGAATGCATGAGAAACAATCAGACCACAAGAACAAACCCTGTCTCACAAAGAAGAGTCTTAGCTACCTGCTTAACCACATAGCTGCCCCTCCTGTTTTCCTCCTCTTAACACTATAAAAGGTTGCTAGTTTGTAAGAGAGGTGCTTTCACTAATGAATGATGTGGACCCTTCTCACGGTTTCCCCAATAAATCTGTTTCCACTCGAGTAATTTCTGCCTTCTAATTCCTTTGTTTTACTTTTTTTTCTGTAGCAGATATGCTACCAAAATCATGAACCCATAGCAACTGTGATTATCTGCAGAAGACCTGCAGGAGATGAAGCCATCCAAAATTGCCCACAGATGATTTCCAGGCCCTGAGCCTTACTGAGGAACTACTAACAGTTGATCATTTCTCAGGGATATAGAATCTCTCTTTTTTGAGGATGTTGCCAGTGGTAGGCTTCCCACATTTTTGGTTAGCTGGTCACCCATGCATAAATAAGCAGCACTATTTGGACATAGTGGAATATGAGAAAAGACATGAAGGTAGGAGGGGGACATGTTGACTGGGATATGAGGTAGTTGCAGGGAGAAAATGTGGGACAAAAATAGCAATACTTCATTGTACACATGTATGAAACTATTGTTAAATGATTACTATGGGGTGAGGGAGAATAGATCTTCTTCAAGGAAGTGACTCTAGATGGGCTGACTAGACTCTAGTGGATGAGTTTGCACTTAGGGACACCTGGATAGAAATGCTTGGTAGGACAGGACTTAACATATATGACAGAATATCTGAACTCTGGTGGGGAGGTGGTCTAAATTTGATTAAGATGTATTACAAGAAATACTCAAAAAGTCAAAAAGTAATTAAAAATAAAAAAGACTCACTAAAAAATTCTTCCTTCATATAACTCCTACTTATATGATTAACTCTTCACTGTCAGACTTAAAACGAAAGGATCAGGGAGAAGAAAGGTAAGACTCGGAGCCCCAGAAAGAGGCTGTCAGCCCCAGAAAGAGGCTGGCGGGTGTTGCAGGACCAGGGAAATAGAGGGAGGTGAGGATGGGGCCAGGTCCAGAAGCAGTGCTCCTGGGGCCTAAGGAAGACACTAAGTTGGTCTGGGTGAAAAAGATCAGGAAGCAGTATTGGTTCCCCAGGTGTCTGGGGAACCAAGACTAGGAATGGCGCAGGGCCCAAACTAGGAGTAGAGAACAGCGGGGGAGATGGAAGGGTGAATGAGGCGGGGGGAGTCAAGGCGCAGAGGGCTCTGCAGTAGACTTACCCCAAGAGAGGCCTGAGGGTAGGAGAGCAGGCTAGGAGCAGAATTTATTTTAAAATAAAGACACACCTTTATGTATTTTAAGGCAATGATAGAATACCTAGTCAAGAACGAAATTGTGGGTAAATGGAAGATGGGCATTTTCTTTGTAATTTCAAACTTGCACCATTTATATCAAATAGAGAAATACAGTGTTCAAGTTATGGTCTGAATAATTTCATTCCCACTCCCCATAATTGGAAAAATGCTGGGTTTACTATTTATTATATAGTTTTTACAACATATTGAAGCAGATTGTTTAGCAGACATTGTGATTCTTTATTATAAGGTATGTAATAAATAAGAAAATATTAACATGTGGTATATACTAAAATGATACCTTGTACTACAAGTTGAGTTAAAAGATCTTTGATTTTGCATGTTCTATACAAAGTTTCCATTGATTCTGTTACACTCAGGTGGAGAATATTCTAAGAAACAAAAGGATTGATTACCACTTCTTTATACATCTTTTCCCTTCCATTGTCTATTTCTTTACCAATACCACATGGATTTGCTAGTATGTTTTTTCAGTTTTTAAAATAATAATAAGTTGAAATGCAAACCAGTACATACCAACATTTTCAAAGCTTCATTTTTTTAGAATCCAGTGATCTGCTACACAAATTTAATATTCTAGAAATGACAAATTATTTGAATACAGCCAGAAGCAAAACACAAAACTATTTCACAATTGATACCAAACATAAAATGTAATGTTTTATAGGAAGGATAATAATGTCTATATTGTTTAAGTAAGGAGAACTGTAACATTTCGGGAAGTATTTGCTGGTACTAAAGGAAGGATGACAGAGGTGCTTTTAGGTTGTACGTAGTGCTCAATTTACTGGAATAGACATATACTTCATGGTTATATTAATCTTGCAATGATTTATGAGATTCATTCTTTTTTGTCTGTATATTTACAGTGATTAAAAGTTTGTAAGGTGAAAATTTCAGCAGATTAGTTAAAACATCTTTACATATACACTAAAAAAATGGAATTCATGTTAGAGGAAAGTATCCAGAATGAATGGCAGATATAACATGAAAACAGATGGTTAGTCACTTGTAGACAAGAGTCGTGACATTTAGAGTTCTAGTAAAATGGGCAAGATAACTCTACAAAGGAAAAATAAAGTGAATAAAAGAGCTGTTTAGAGGCTCCCGACACCAAGAAAGGATAAGAGTTTAAAGACATCAAAAAGCTATTTTTTTTATTATTATAGTTAGGTGTTCTGTACTTTTCAAATCATCACATTATTTTTATAAATATGAACAAGTTTAAAACAAAAATTTAATGTAATATATTTGAAAAAAACCCCAAAATTTAAAGTACAAAATACTTCCTATTCAATATTTCTTCAAGTAATTATTGTAGTATACATTTTCTTGCATAAAACTATTACCAAAAACAACCCTCTTGTGGAAATACATCATCAACGCCTTGAAAAATCACACCTCTAATGTTCTATTACATTTTATTAGTAGAAACTCTTTTAAGTTGTGTTGATGATCTTTTCTACTGTTAGGATTTTTAAAATATTCATTATCCTTTGAATTAATGATGCTGCTTAAGACTTTGTTTCATTTAAATCTGAAGAACCATATGTACTTGCTGCACTCTGGAATTTTAGGAATTTAAGCATTTTGTAAATTTCTCAATCACCCTATATTTATGGATGTAACTAAGTTCTCTCTCATCATTTTAATTTTTAAATTTTATTTTTATTGAATTTCTGCATTTTTCATAAAATATAGTTTGTTGGTATTTAGATTTCCTCCCCTATCCACACCTCCCTCCACTGTCCCTTTCCCTGTAGGGAGCCGTAGGCCCCTACCCCAGGAAATAGCAAGACCTGATTCCTGGCAAAGCTGTTTTTCAGACATCAAGGCTGGCCTGGTTTGAGATTAACCAGATGACTATACTTGAAAGCCTCTCACAAACATGTTGTTCTAACCTGGGCACTTAACGCCTGAGACACTCCCTCATTTTTCATGTAATTGCTAAGAAACTTTGGTATTATTCTGTAATCATACAAGTGTAACCTCTTAATTGATTTATAACTTGCTATATAGAATTGTGATGTTACTATGGAATTTACTCTGTGATCAATTGGTGTGGTGCTATTGTGATATTCGTTCTGTTAATTGAATTGCTCTACTTCAATGGAATTCTCCCTGCCAACTTCCCCCTCTCCTCCCTATAAAAACTTTGTGTGAATGTTCATTAAATGAGACTTGATCAGAAAGCCTGTCTTGTCTCCATTCTTCGCATCTCTTGTCCCTTGCCGTCCCCCTTCTTTCCGTCCCCCTTTTCCTCCCTCCAGAAACCCACGCTGACTGTCTCGCGGGTTGGGACATTTCCCAATTTAATATACTCATATAACACACACACACACACACACACACACACACATTTGTTGCACTAAATTTCCCATCCCTTCTGAGAGACCCATGCTCACTCAGGGTCTCATTCTTCTAATGCAGATTGACAAAACCAACATATCTTCTATTTGGGTTTTGCATGGTTTATGACATCTGGGAAAGGGTGACTTACAAAGGCATGAATTCTCATAGACTTATTCTTTTCCATATTTGAAACCCGTGCCCCTGCACCATCAGCGTGTCCTGCCCATGGTCTCCACCAGCTTTTCAAGCTCTATCTCGCCTGAGGGTTGCAGGCTGGTTTCCAAATACAACTGTTCCTCCCCTTTTTCCCTGTGTGCTCAGTGTCTCTCTGTTTAGGTCTCTAGACCCGCCCCTGTTCAGTTCTAGCTTTGGGGAGAATGCCTACCCAACACACACACACACACACACAGACACACACACACACAGAGATGATACATAGATAGATAGATAGATAGATAGATAGATAGATAGATAGATGATAGATACATAAACACAATCTTTACAATCTGACTTCCCACTACTGAAAAAGCATTCCACAAAGCAAATAGGTATTGATCTCCTCCATGTTGTTTACAGATACCTTCTTAATTTGAAGGACTGTTCAAACATTTTACTGATTTAATTATGTTATCCATGTGCAACAATTTATAAATAACTGTTCTAGAATGTGATGTGTTCAAAAATCTGCATTTACTGTATATTGTCTTGCTAGTTCTCTTGCATAATATTTTGTTTCCTTAAGTGATTTTAACTGAATTTCAAAATTTTCATACAAAATTATTTACAGAGAATCATTGGCCTGAGATTAATCTATGCTCAAAAATGGGCCATTGTAATTAATGTATTCTTGAAAATGTCATTTAAAATTTTGTTTAGAAAAGGTGTTTCTAAACATTTATGTTTAAACTATGAAAATTTATGACCAAATATTTAGTTATTGAGTAATATGTCAGGTCAAATGTACTGCTAGAAACAATCAGCAAATCCATTGTAATTTTTCATAATATAGTTGATTCCACCAACTTTACTCACAGTGATCATTAAGATTGTATCCCCCCCCCCAAAAAAAAAGAAGAAGAATTCCTCATCTCTTTCCCTGGTTGGGGAAAAGAAAACAGCTCCAAACTGATTCTTTCTCTGCTGAAATGCCCTAATTGATCCACTTCTTAAAACAGCTCTAGTGTCCTTTCTTTCAAAAGTATAAATTGAAACATTTTATACATTGAGTTTACTATACAAATGAAAGTCATCATATGACATTTTCCAAGTTTTAATAAATGTTCACTCTCTTTTTATTGCCCTTATTAATGGAAGCACATTAGATTCTGGAGGTTGACAAACGTAATTAAATTGCTTGAATTATTTGTAGGCTTAATGAGGATAAGATGCTATCTGCAGAAAACCATAACTTACTGTGCTTTAAAGTTAAATCATTGTCTTAAAATAAAGAATAACCAAGTAAATTTAAGAAAAACTTATTACCAAATTACCAGATACTGAACTACATCCTGTAGAGATGGTTTAATTGGCTTGTCAGCCTGTGTACTCTTTGTTTTTCTTTATCCTGTTTGTGCTTTGTTGTATAAAAATGGGCTCCCAATATGTACCTCATTCTGGCCTCAAATTTCAATGCTTTTGTGGTAATCTCCTAAATGTGTAAGTTATAGGTGGGTGCTATTATGCCTAGCTCCGCCAGTATCATTTTAACCATACTACAGACTATATTTAAAATTCATGTCAAGTCTTATATTTTGTAATTCAAGTTTATCATATTTTTTGTTTAATCTTCAATATAAGGTTACTTCCCTTCTTTATACATGTTTATTTCAAAATATTAAAGCAATGTGGATGGTCTAGATCAGTACATTTTATGTTATCTTTTTTTAACTTATCAGTCTTAAGTAAGTACCTCAGGATAACCCAAGTGAAAATGTGAGGCATCAGGTATTTTTCATACCACTAATTCAACCTGTGGAAATGAACTTGTGTTATCAATTATAGAATCATGGCTAATATTTCATTATAGAAGTATTTGTTTTAAAATTAAAATTTTAGAAACTCTTTACAAATTCAGGTATACAGACATACACAGCTTTGTCACCTTGAACAGCTATAGTACAGCAGGAAAATATGAAACATAACTTTTCAGGAATAAGTGATGTATAGATTTTTAGCAGAATCCATGCGGACAAGAAATTTACAAAGAACAGAAATTTAGTCCTTACACAGGTTTACCTTACTTGTGAGTATAATTTCTTGACACTGCTATGAAGAGCAGAACTCTAGGCAAAATGCATTGCTGTTCTCAGTTAAGGCAGATAGAAATGTTAGAAGCTGAGGTGGCTTGGAATTTGTGTAAAAAGACACGAAAAAGAAAGGAGGTATGCAGAGAGCTTTAGAAGTTTGCTTGGAGTTACTAGAGATTATTTCTTTTTTATTTTTACTTTTAAAAATATTTTATCGAGCTTTTGTATATTTCATACAATTCTTAGTCAAATTTAGACCCCCTCACCCATCCATGCCGTCACATACTCCTGTCCACTGGACCTCATGAATTCCATCATACATGTTAAGTCCTGTCCAGTCAAGCATTATTACACAGATGTCATTTGGCGTAAGTTTATCCACTGGAGTCTAGTCAGTCTATCCAGTGATCTTAAGGAAGGACTACGGTCCCTTACCAGCAGTAATCAGTCTCTCCCAGTCCCCAGGATAGGGCCAGTCTGCCAACCATCTCCCTCACTCCACTCTAGGCCCTTGTCTGATTGATTTGGCATGGGTCTTGTGGTCAATGCCACTATTGCAACAAGTTCACATGAGCAAACTTCCAGTGTCTTGAAAGACTTTGTTTACCTATGTTCATGTACCAACCCTGGCTCTTACAATCTTTCTACTCCCTCTTCTGTAGTGGTCCCTGAGCTGTGGGTGGGTGAGGTTTAATATAGGAGTCTATCAAGGGGCACATACTCTACAGTCTCTTTTTCTCTAAAACTTAGCAAATTATGACTTTCTGTATGCATGGCACTCTGTTTATATAAGGAAGTTTCACTGGTGAGAGTTGAGTGATGCTCTAGTATTCTCTCCACCCCTTGTTCTGCCATGTTCCATGAGTCTTAGGTATAGAGGTTCCACTGTAGCTAATGTCATTTAGGGCTAGGCATCTCTCAGATATATATTCTCTGTGTGTGATCAGTTGTGGTATTCTGCAGTAGCCTCCCTCTTTTGTAAACAAAGCTTCTCTGATGAGTGGTGTACAGTATACTTGTCTGTAAATATAAGGATCCATATCTAGCATATGGTAAGATTTTTCATTTGTCTAGAGATACGACAGAGATAAGGTTTTCTTTAGGCTCTACAACATCTCTAGCCATATATATTTGGCTATAATTACAGTGCCACCCACAAGTTCATTCCCACTGAGAAAGCTTTAATTCCAATTAGATAGCTGTTGAATATTCCCCAAATAAAAGTGCCACTATTGCACCAGTAAATGTAATTTTCTGTGATAGTCATTATGGTTATTAGGCTTTAGGACTGGGTTGGACCATTGGTTGATTTTCTCCCTTACTAGATTGCACAGTATCCTCTAGAATTATGAGAGCTAGTCTTCAGGGAGAAGGTTTCTACGTCAGTTCCTATTCCATTGCTCCAAGTCCTGTGTCTGAAGTATGTCCCGTCTTTAGCAGTAGGGTCTTACCTTCAAGTTCTGGGAGATAACCAAGGGCTCAGGGAATAGCCTGTATCATTTTGGAAGTCTCTTGGACTAATCTGAACAACCACTTGAAGGGAGGTCTCTCATGTCTGGCACTGTGCTCCTTGCCATACGCTCCCCAGATACACACATGCACTAATGTTCAGATATGGTATGTGTATTTCTCAGGGGGTTCCTGATCCAAGACATTTCCCTCTGGCTTCCCATATCACCCAAGCTCCATTCATCTCTCCTTTCCCCCTTCTCCAACATTCCTCCTCCCTCCACATTCTTAGCGCCTCCTTTATCCCACTCTCCCCCCCATAACACATGCCTCCCACCATCTCCCCTCTCCTCAGTTCCCTTCTTCCCCACCCCCATGGTTCCCTGCATGTACTTCTTCCTTCCCTCCTAGTCCAACACTCCCACTTGAACATGGAGGTAAAGGGAAATGAAGAGTCCAAAAGAGGGAGATAGTAGGGAACAGATGTTACCAGGGGAGAGGTGAGGAAAGTGGATATTACTTCTGAGGCTGAGTCATTTAAGATCAAGATGGAAACCGTGAAGCATACTGAAGTGTCTCTGCGACAGCTTTGTAGATTCACCTAGCACTCTGAAAGGTCAGAACAATCCCTGATATATTGGAATTCTACCAATCTGATTGGAAAATAAAGACCGCATTCCATAGTTATATTTAGACTCCATAGCCTATAAAAAGACAAGATCTGAGAGGATTCACAAAAGTGGATGATTTGAAATTTAGTTTTTGCTACATTGGCTTGTGAAAAGTCTTGAGACTGTTACATATCCACACTGAAAAAGAAAATAGAACAAAGTCAATACATTTTCAGAGTAATCACTGAAACAAGTGCCTGAACATAATGCAAAATCCATGTTAAGTATCATACACTTGGTCAAATATTCATGTACTGTTTGTAGATACCCAGGGATCTAAATGTCTTAATAGTCAAACATGTAGTAGCAAAATATTAAGTAAATACAAACTGAATACAATATGGTTAAGATTCTATACTTAAATATTCAATGAAAGCATTATATAGTCTTGCTGGATGGGTACAGAACCTCTGAGAAATAAAACTAAAATCTTACATAGATCTACAAGAACTACCAAGTGTGTGATA
>NW_008355363.1:5791867-5823113 GCF_000622305.1 Nannospalax galili | reverse complement strand
TATCAAATGCATGTGTGGATATACTAGAACATTTAAAATGTGAAAAAATAAAGGGTTATAAATGATGATTATTGGGAATGGGAGAGTCAATCTCATTTGTGGATGAGTCTCTTAGGTGAACCCTGTTCTGTGAATGAACGCACCCTGAAAAGCATTTGGGATACAAACCTGACTCTATAAACACACACACACACACACACACACACACACACGTGTGTGTGTGTGTGTGTGTGTGTGTGTGTGAGTGAGTACAGAATTAGATGGAGAGTAGAGAATTAGAAAGGAAGGGTTCAGATACAGGTGGGGATCTAAATATGATCAAAATATATTTATGAAATTTAAAACATTAATTTTAAAAAGGTTTTAAAAAAATGCATACTAAGTTGGGCATGGTTGGGCATGCCTTTAATTCCAGCACTTAGGAGATAGACATAGGTATATTTCTGTGAGATCAAGGCCAGCCTGGTGTATATAGCTAATTCCATGCCTTCATTCCATTCCAGTTGTGGCTAGAGGGAGATTCTGTCTCAAAAAGACCAAACAAACAAACAAAAACCAAAAAAAAACCCCAAAAAACAAAAGACAAGACATCCTAGTGAGTTCATATTTCTAGTACACTTCATGAAAGTCTTTTGAATGCTCTCTTAAGACAAAACAAATTTTCAGTCCTGGCGAGATATCTCTCTTAAGATATGGCATATTTGGGGGGCTGGAGATGTGATTCAGTGATTAAGAGCCTTGGATACTCTTGTAGAGGACTAGGGTTCAGTTCCCAGCACTCACATGACAGCTAACAACAGTCCATAACGCCAGTTTCAGGGGATCCAATGCCCTCTTCTGGCATATGTGAGCATTGCATGCATGTGCAGTACTTACATCCATAAAGGCAAAACACAAAAAATTGGAGACAAAAAGATTTTCAGAAAGATATAACACATTTTCAACACAAAATAAGTCTTTAAATGGGCAATGTGCACATGTGATTGCATGAGGGGTTGTTATCCTACTGGGAAACCTGAAGTTTAAATTATTATTTTAATGGTGTGAATACTTCTGTATGTTCTAGTTTTTTGTAAATACTCATAAGCTTAACCTATTTTATTCTTTAAAAATAAAAAGTAAAAATATTGTGATACACAAAACCCAGCATAGAACTGGGGAAATGGGCAGGAGGCTCCAATCTTAACTGAAGAACAATTGGCAGCTGATTACTGCTGAGTGAGGAAGAGTCAGTCTTCTTTAAGGGAGTGATGCTAGACAGGCTCACCGTGTTCTTTGGATGAACTCACACCCAGGGAAATCTGGGTACACAAACTTGACTTAATAGGCCATAACATATATGACAGAATGCATGAAATCCTATGCCCAGGAAATTGAGGTGTGTGGATAGGGGAGGGGTTTTAGACATGACTAAGATATATTAAAAGAAATTTACAAAAAAAATCAATAAAAACATACTTTGAAAAAGAAAAAAATTTTCATAGAAATGACTGAATCTCCCAAAAGTGGTAGAAACATGTATTGTGGAATTCAAATTCAGACATTTTAAATACTTGATTAATTCCAAAAGTAGTTCATTACACTTGAATTGCTGGAATTCTAAAAATGCTTTTAACGTTTTCAACTAGTGATGAAGAGTCCATTTTGTGGTTGAATATATGGGCTCTTCTTTCCTTCTCTGATCGTGTGTTTTTAATATGTATAAGAATGATGACAATTTTTTTTTCATAAACTACTATGGAGGCTTGAAAGGAGCATTTGTTGCATTTAAGCTGAGACAGACCATAACATTAAGTTCCCAATAGAAAATACAGCATTCCACCTCATTAAATCCACATAATAACACTATTAGTTTAATTTTCAATCCTCATTTAACAGACAAGGACTCTAAACTCAGATGTGTTACATATATTTTTCAAGTACAAATAACTAGAAGTTGACAATATGAAGAGAATATTTGCTTTGTTTTCTAAATACCTGTTGTAAACAGTAATGTGGCTTTTTCCTCCAACCACACCGTGTTCCTCACACTGGTATTTTTGGGTAGATATTACCTTGCCAAGTAACCATGATGAACTGAGTATATGTAGTACTTACTTCTCTGTTGCCTTGACAAAATACCTTAACCAAAGCAACTTATAGAAGGAGGAGTACCAGGCTTATAGCTCCAGAGGGGTAAGAGTTTGTCATGGTTAGGCAGCATGGCAGTGGTGGAAGTTAGCATTGATTCATCTATTTTGAGGTCACCCATACTCCTGTAAGCAAACCCTCATCCATACTTTATAAACAAGCTCAATTAACTCATTGGTTTTCCCACTTGAACTTTGATGAAAACGTAGTTTAGTCTGTCATTTGTGTCCAGTCTTTAGCGAATTGAGATTTTCTTATGTTTTGCCAGGAAACATTTATACATTTGAAGCCACGGTGGGGTACTACAAATCCAAATATGAGTTTAGGGGAAGGATGGCATGTTACTTGCTTTAGGAAGCAAGTTGTGCAACTGAGGCTAAGCCATATGAGGGTATATCATCTGAGAGGGCAATCTGAACATGGTTGTTTCGTTCCTCCCACATCATAGGCAGAATGGTGGTGCTTGCATGGGCCTTGTCATGGGTAATAAGATGTAACTAAGTTAAGCCATCTGGAGATCGAACAACACTGTGAGATCCCAGGGTGGCCTTGTTCTATGTAGTATCGAGTGCCATGCTTCCTTAATGGGTAGAATCTGCCAACTGATTATGGAGATACCCTATCACTGAAGGACAAAATAATTCATTGCAGTCTCTGAGAGTGGTACATATGAGAAGTTATTGCCAGCAAGGCATCATAGCATTTGTGTGACCTCTGCTATGGAAAATAAGATATGCTACAGAGGCCAAGATGCCTGCTCAACGCAAAATTGATTCTGGAATGGTAGAGTTACAATAGGAAAGGAACTTGCAGCTACTGCCAGCTGGGGCTACAGGGAGACCCTGTCTCAAAAAACTACCACCAACAAAAAAAACAAACAAAATAATATGCTAATTAGGGAGTGTTCTGTCTCTAAACTTTTGAAGTTGGGAAGAATTTTTAAGCAAGAAGTGAAATAACCTCTCATGGCCTAACTTTGCTGAGTCCCTCAGTGGAACATGATCTTTATGATGCAGAAAAAATTCTGGGGAATGTGAATAATTTAGACCAGTATATAGATCAGGTACAGCACGCAAATTGAGACTATAGAGTGATAATGCAATCTAGAGTAGATAAGGAGAAACCAGACAAAAGAGTCTGTCCAGGTCACTTGAAGGTTTATGTCAAGCTGCAGTTCCTAAGGGTGGAGGGGAAAAAAACCCGATGTGATAGTGAATTTCTGGAAGGATTTAAAGCCTAAAGAGTTCACAGGAAGCACAAAACATTAAATAATATATAGATAAAAAGATTTAGCTTCTATCAGGATGAGCAATCATTCCCCAATAGTAAACTGAAGACATTTCTCCGTGGGAATGGAGATTTTTTTTTTTGCTCACCCCACTTTTTAAGGCTTTACTTAGCTGCCAGAGGAAGAAACAGCATCAGTGGGTATAGCCACAGCATTGGCCCAGAGCCTTTTAGACCCAGGGAGGCAGGTTATATAGCAAATGAAGAGTCAAGAGTGCAGCCTCATTTCACTTCAACCCTTGGGCAAGCCAAGCTGCTGGATTCAGCACCACTGAGCCTGTCAGGGGTAGAAAAATGCTCATCATTCCCACAGCAGCACCCCAGGAAGAGGAAGGGGTAGGTTTATA
Source organism: Nannospalax galili (assembly GCF_000622305.1). NCBI lineage: Eukaryota > Metazoa > Chordata > Mammalia > Rodentia > Spalacidae > Nannospalax > Nannospalax galili. The sequence goes on along the minus strand of NW_008355363.1, from coordinate 5,819,349 downwards.
GAAAATGATTACAGAAGGATAAATTAGGCAATGCATGCCATTTATGCCACTGTACCAAATCTTGCTTTTCCAATTGCATAGAAGGTCCTCTGCACAAAAGGGAATTGATATCTGGTACCATAAGCCAAGACAGAAACTTGTAGCTGGGGAGGTCATAGGCTCCAGTGGAGAAGTAATTGCTATTTAGGGATATATAATAGACCTGTCAAACTGCCTTTGAAACATCTGTGTTTACTACGCTCAGATTACTGTTGCTGTCTGCCTCATGTGTAAAGTAAAATTTACAGTTGGTGCTGGTTGTAGAGGTTCACCACCTGAGGTGGGGGAGCAAGTGAGTAAAGACAAGAATGATAGTTGTGGGGCTTGGGGTGTGGCTTACTGGAGCTCTTAGTATTCAAGGGATCTCTACTCCATTCTCAGCAATGCAAGGAAAGCAAAAATTGCACATACTTGTCTGGCTTGGGATTGCACAGATTTCCATGAGAGAAAGTCAGCTTTCCTTGCTGATGTGATGCCTGATAGGTTGATCAGATTCCAATGACTAGGCCCACAGTCTGTGTGTAAACACAGATTAGACAGGATAAGCCATTTAATAACAAGACAAATAATATTAGAGGACAAGAAGTTGGGGGTGGTGGAATAAGGCAGGGGTGGAGACAGGCCAGAGGTTCTGAATATGATCAAAATGCATTGCATGAAAATTAAAAAAAACATCTGCATCTTATGTCTTGACAGCTACAAGCAGATCCTGGATCCAGTCAATATGTTGTATGGACACCACAGAGTAGTTTCACATGTGGACTCACAGCACTCATGAGAGCATGCAAAAGAGCTGTGCAAACGCAAGCCAGGCAGGGGCCGAGTATGCATGAGGGAGTTGAGCAAGATGCCCCAGACCTAGATCTATTGACAATTGATGGATGCTGCGACAGGGAGAGTCAGTTTTCCTTACTGGTGTAATGCCTGGTAGGTTGACCAGACTCCAGGATATGGATCATGCCCAGGAGAAAAGAAAAACAAAAACAAAAGTACAGATAATAATGGAGGACATGAAGTTGAGGGGGACGTAGAGAGGAAGGAGGGGGGCTTAATATCATCAAAATATATGAAATTCTTGAATTAATAAATTTTTTAAAAAAATCCAGGTAGGTTATTGCTGAGTGAAGAAGCTGATACAGAGACTCACAACTGGTTTAAGTGCTGAGGACAAGTAACCGTTCAATATTCAGCCCTAAAAGCAACAGCATTTTCCCCTGCAGGGCTGAGGGAACACTGAAGAAGAGGAGTGTGAATTCTATAAGAACTGGAAATAAAAGAGCATTGTTGGAATCATACTTGCTTTCTTGTTGGTGACTGACCTATCTTGAGTAAAAAAATATTTGTCACTGTGTTAACGTTTGTGGGAGACAACAGCACAAATATTTCCTCTTTTGTTATTTTTCCTCTGTATTTACTTCAGAAAAGTGATAAAGGGAGAGTGGATATGATGAGGAATTAAAAATATTTGTCCTCTGTACCTGATTCTTAGCAATGTGGCACTGAAGGAGACAAGGCTTAGGAGAATGGTGTATCATTCATATTCATATGCTTGTTAAGGTTTGCAATCACTGAGAAGAATGGAACAAGAATCAATTATAAATAAGTAAAAGATATTTGGAATTTAGTAAAAACAAAATGCAATCATATAGCCTTCATGAACCACCTACCTTCAAGTCTTGTCTCAAGAAACAACCTTGTAATATCATGCAATGACTATGATAATAGAAATCACAGAGGAAAAGCTAATTTAACACTAAGATGGCTTATTTCATTTCCTTAATTTTTCTAATCCCACCACACTAGTAGCTTACACATATTATAGTTGAGGAAAATAAAGTTATTGTAATGAAATAATTTTCCCAGTGTCAAAAATTAGTAAGCATTACATGTCACTTTCAGCTTTTTTAGCTTATTTTTTATCTTATGTGTAGGAGTGTTTTGCCTGCATGTATATAGATACACCTGCACCCAGAGACCAGTAGAGGGCATAGACTCCCCTGGAACTGGAGTTATAGATGGTTGTTATCTACCACATGCATGCTGGGAACTGAATCCAAGTCCTTTGGAAGAACAGCCATTGTTCCCAACCACTGAGCCATTTCACCAGCCTTCCACTTTCTACTTTATACAGAAGCAAAACCACTAGATATAAAAGCCATCTACTCTTTTAGGCATCCATATCTAAAATTAAATTTCCTCAAAAACCCTTTCCCTGTCTCTGTAGAGGCAGAGCTGGAATGTGAAAGAATAATGTAGTAGCTCAATGAACTCACATCCATCTCTTTTTGCTGTGTGTATATGTGTGTAGAAGTCTGTATACACATACATGTGTGGAGGACAGGGGTCAACCTCAAGTGTCATTCCTCAAGTGTTGCTCATATATTTTTAAGACGGGGTGTCACACTTGGTCTGGAAGTTGCTAATTAGGCCAGGCTGACTGGTCATCAAGCACTAAAAATATACCTGTATCTAACTTCCAGTGCTATAATTGCAAGTACATGTCACGATGCATGAAGTTTTCACAAGTGTTCTGGATTTCAAACTCAGGTCCTTGTATTTGCATGGCAAGCATGTTATTCACTGGGCTATTTTTTCAGTTCTAGTGTAATTTCTAAGATGTACTGCAAGGTTCCTCAATCCTAGTACCAAGACCTCTATAGAGGTTCATGAGCATGAACTAAGTGACCAGAATTCATTGGAAGTTTATCTGTTGGTGTATCTGGTTGCCTAAATGAAGCTATCAAATTATAAGAAAGTAGCTATTTAAGAGACAAGCCATGGTGGCTAATAACTCTATTCCTAGCAGTCAGAAGGCTGAAGTAGGATGATCTTTAGTTCTAAACCAGCCTGTATTACATAGTGAGAATTTGCCTTATAAAAGCAACAACAAAGAAAGGGAAGAATGGAAGGGGAGAATGGCTATGTGACAGAATATCATCATCAAGTACAAGTTGCATTCATTGAGCAGATTGTTTTGCAAAACCTATCTGTTACAGTAGTGAGTTAGGCATCTATTGATTCTGGCACACGCTTCTACTTCATCTTCTAGTAAGAGTAATCTAATCTAGTTTTTTTTTTTCAGATCCTACTCTTGATAGTCACGCTATTTGTTAGTTAAAATGTCCTGCTTGGAATGGACATGGAACAAAGATAGAAGCCAAGCTAAGTCAAATAAATGATCTGAAATACACTGTCAATATGACATTTGTAACAAAGTCTCATATTAAGGAAGTCTAAGACATCTCAGTTTCTATTTTAAAACTGACCCAAATAACCTTGATCAATACAGCTAATAATTTATATTTATCATTCTTCTAAAAACAAAACACCGCCTCTTATACTATAGTAAACATCTCATTTAATACCTTTTGTGGTTTACAAAATAGAAGTAAAATATCTTAAAGGATGACTACAACCCATCATAAAATTGTTATATGTCTACATCATAAATAAATGCTCAATTTAGGTGTGTTTCATCTCTCTAATTTGCCCAGTATGCCAATAATTCAAGCTCCTCTAAATAGACTGATATAGTGAAGACATATCCAGGTTCCTCAAAGTTCCAATTGAGAAATTCTGTCAGAGACAGCACATAAGCACTGAGAGATACTCTGTCTTTACTAAGATAGCTCTTTGTTTAACAGCATGTTATTTATCGCTTTCAACAAATGAAGTAACCAAGCAAACGTCTCAGCATTTTTAAATGGTGGTCTTTATAAAGAACCCAATTCCTGGGATATTGATTAACCAGTACATCGACAAGGAATGAAAGAAGAGTTAGATCAGTCTTTCTATTACATAACCACAAGCCTCCATGAATATACTTGCATTAATAGGTTTATGAAAGTTCTTACATGGAAGCTGCTATTGTCCAGTAAGTTGTAATTACCACAGACTATGTGCACAATGAGGACTGCATTGTTGGTAACATTGGTGATAGTGTAATTGGATTAAGCCAAAAAAGCTCATTACTCACTGAGTTCCTGATGCCATTGTACTTCACTACTTTACTTTCTGTTGTATTTTGCTGCAGCATGATTATACCTCTTGAACTGTCTCTTTCTTCCTCAGATAAAGAGTTTATTAAATTGGACATTTTGAGATATTCAGCAGAGAGCAAAAAACAATTATAGGGACCTGGCAGAGTTTCATTGTAGGTATAGTGTATATTAACATTCAGTCACCTGCTGTTTATTCCTTTTCTTCTATTTTGTGATCCCTTTCTCTCTCAAGATGCTAAAGATTTTGAGAATCTCATAACAGCACTCAAAATAAGGCAGCAGTGACTTCTGTTGTAGGACAGCTGCGTTAAGTTCTTTCCTGTTATAAGTAAAGCTGCTATAACCATGGTTTTAAAGTATTTATGTGAACACAAATCAATTTACTTGGGATAAGTACCTTGGAGTGCGATTATGAATTTTTATGGCCAACATATATTTAAGAAACTGCCAATCTGTTCTCCAGATTTGAGTTATCTTTTGTTTCTACCCGTGCATATTAGTTTACCTGCATCCTCTCCAGCTTTTGGTGCCTATCCAATTTTTTGATTCTGCCATTGTGACAGATGGTATAGTGTTGTCTCATTGTGATTTTTACTTTTATTTGCGTAATGAATATTATTCAGTATCTTTGTATGTAATTATCTGCCATTTGTCCATCCTCTTCAGTAAAAGGGTCTTTATGTCTTTTGCCCATTTTCTAATTAGGCAATTAATTTTACTCTTATGTTTTGAGAATGGTTCATATACAAATCATTTGTCAGATATATGGTTTCCAAATAATTTCCCCTAGACAGTAGCTGTGCATTCAGCTTAACATCAGTCTTCAAAGCACACTACATTTCTATTTTAATTAATTTTAACTTATTTTTCTTTTAAGGCTTATGCTTTGTTTTCAAATCTAAGAAATCTGTTTAGCATTAGAACTCAAAGGTTTTCCCTCACATTTTTTTTCTAATTTTTCATAGTTTAACATTTATGTTTGTGATCTATTTTGCATTTAATTTTGCATGAGGTATGAGAATGTGACTGAGGTTCAATTTTTAAAAATATTTTATTTATTATTTTTATTTTATGTGTAGGAATGTATTACCTGCATGTAGGTAAGTGCACCTGTGTTGTGCAATGCCCATGGAGCACAGAAGAAACTATTGGATCCCCTGGAACTGGAGTTACGGACAATTGTTAGCTGCCACTTGGGTGCTGGGATATGAAACCAAGTCTTCTGCAAGAACAGTCAGTGATCTTAACCACTGAGCCATCTCTCCAGGCCGAGGTTCAATATTTTACCTATGGATGATCAGTTGTTTCATCATTATTTACTCAAACATCTCTCATTGTCAGTGTACTATTTCTGCCTTTCTCCAGAAAATACACCACCAGTTTTAGATGCATTCTTTATGGGTGCTTTCTTCTTTCGATTTACTGAGGTCACTGTCTCTCCAGTATCACATACTCTGCAATGTTGTCATTATAGAATTTGTTTTGAAATAGATAACTGATAAGAAAATATCAGGATCAGTATCCCAACCACTTTCTTAGTTTTCAAAACTGATGTATCTTTTCCAATTTCTTTGAAATAAGTTGGTCATCACAACAAATCTTGCTGTGATTGTGGAAAAGCATTAAAGCTATATGCCAATTTGGTGAGAACTGAATCTGTAGTGTGTCACATCTTCCGATCCATCATCACGTTGCATGCTTCCATTTGTTTAAATGTTTCATGACTGTGATGAGGGCATCCAAGAGCTTTATGACTAGATTTGAGGCCTGCTAGCTCCACAGGACAGAGATCATGCCTGGTTCCATAAACCTGGTCAAGAACCTTTGGCTGAGGAGGTCATAGGTTCTAGAGGGGAATCTACTAAAACTTTTATAAAAAAACATGGCCTGCTTATTCATGCATGCCTTTAATTGTACCACTCAGGAGGCAGAGACAGATGAATCTCTGAGTTTGAGGCCAACCTTGTCTACAAAACAAGTTCAAGGCCAGCTAGGGTTATATGCTGTCTCAAATTAAAGAAAAAAAAAAACACACACACACAAACAAACAAACAAACAAACAAAAAAACCCACAAGGAGCACAAAGCAAGACTAAATGTCTCCTCCCAAAATTAGTATCCCCAATTAACTTTTAATCAGAAAAACAACTTAGATTACAGAAAAGACAAAGAATTCAAAACAGGAGTTATGAATATGTTCAATGAGCGCAAAGAGGCTATGAATAAAGGCCAAAATGAAGACCAGGAAAACAAAAAAATTGAATGAAATAAACAGTTGAAGACATGAAAATACAATTTGATAAAGAGACATGGCTAGAGATGAAACAGCCTTCAGCTGACAAACCAAGGGACATCAGGAGGGAACCGCTGCACAAGGCAGTTATTGAGTTGTATGCCTAGCCACTGTGACACAGGTCTTTTGTTAAAGAAAAATTAGAGCAGAATGCTTATGTTGGATAGCTTCATACTCTATACTAATAATGGCACATTTTCTGCTGGGTATGTAGCTCAATTGGCAAAGTGCTGGTTTTCTATAAAGCACAAAACCCTGGGTTCTAGCCTCATTACCATATAAAAATGGACATGTTGCATGCCTGTCACCCAAGCACTTGGGAGATGGACGCAGGAGATTAGGAAGTTCCATGCTATCCTTGGCTAATAAAGATCTCAAGGAAAGTGTGGCTCATATTATTCTATGATTTTTTATAAAGGGATTTATCTAAAATGTATTATGTCTATGAACTGATTTTTTTTTTCTAATTTGGGAGGTTTTTTCTGTGCTTGTTATTTGCTTGTTTGTTTTGTTTTTTTTTCTTGTTATTTTTGTGTTTGTGCTGCTGTGGATCAAAACAAGGACCATGTACATGCTAGGCAAGTGCTCTACTACTGAGCAACTTCGCCAGCAACCTTACCCCTTTTACGAAAATGTATTGTTGTATATGTGAGATATATGTGAGCATGTGGGTCTGGTTGTGCAACAATTAGTGTGTAAGGATATAGAACAGCTTTGAGAGCTGGATTTCTCCTTCCTCTGTGTGTTCCAGGGATGGGTGGCAAGGGCTTTCAACCTGTGACCCACCTCACACACTCTCCTTCTTGTCTTGAAATATAATCTTTCATGTTATTTAGGCCACTATCAAACTCTTGATCCTTGGGTCTTTCTCCCAAGTACCAGTATTACAGTGGTATGTCGCCATGGCTAGATTTCTACTGAGAACTCGCACTATGACAGGTCTGTGCTAACAAGGGCTGCCAAGGTGAATTCTGTGTGCTGCCAAGGGGGTGAGTCTGATATCACAATGTTTTGACTGAGTTCTAGTATGCAAACCAATGCAAGGAGAAAGAGGAAAGATTCAGGCTTGGCTGGATCTCAGTCAGGCTGATTCTGCTGTCAGGAACTTGGGCAGCTGCCAAGGACCCAGGTAGGTACAAGCTGGGAAGTGCAGGCCTGACTCAAAGAAGCTGATCTACCTTAACCATTGGAGGGAAAGGTGAGCACTAGATTCAGTGTTAACATCCAGCCATCAACCTAGACACAGGGCTGCCTGATCTTGCTCAAGTCTCTCCCCAGCTGGGCTATGCACTATTCTTTACTTCTGTAGAATCCACAGGCTCTTCCTGAAGCTCTTGTGTTTATTCTGTCAATGATGAAAGTCTAACTCCATTCCTTCCTGCTTCAAAGGCAATCTGTATCCACTCACAGCTCCTTGCTACTGGTAGCAGTACAGCCAAATTGCAGAGTGACCTATGGGGTCAGATACCTGTCAAGTCCCCTGATTTGTTCACATGATATTGTCTTTCTTGTTTTGGCTCCCTCTCCACACCATTCCCATCATTCCTTCCCAGGCAGCAAGAGTTGAGAATAAGAGCTGCAGTCTGGCCACCAACCCATGTCAGCTGGCTGGAAACAAAATGCTGGAGACAAATGGACCTGACATAAAATCTGTCTTCTAGTTCAACATGTGGCCAAGGGCTGCAGATTCAGCTGTGAAATTTAGTTAGTTAAATTTTCATCACAAGGTATGGAATGGACTAAGTGGGGCAATTCCTAGTGGGATATTGGACCAAGGTGAGTGGACCCAGTTTGTCTTATCTGAGTCTTTATACAAGGAACATGGGGCTAGAGAGATGGTTCCGTAGATAAAGGCATCTGCCGCCAAGTCAAATAACTTGAATTTGTTCTGTGGGACTCATCTGGAAGGAGGAAACTGACTTGCAATTTATCCTCTGACCTCCACATTTGTGCTGTAAAACACACACACACACACACACACACACACACACACACACACACACACTGTGATTATATTTATATTTTTTTAAACAAAATTTCACTGTGTATGTAGTTCAGGCTGGCCTGGAACTCTCTATATACTGCATGTTGGCCTCAGGCTTACCAAATCCTCTAGTATTGTCCTTCCCATGTGCTTGGATCACAGGCATGTGCTGGGCATGTGCTATTGTCTTATGCCTTATACTAGCCAGGAGGAGAGGCTCTCTTGTCACTTTCTTAAGCACACAGATGTGACAAGGTGAGTTCATCCACCCCGAGTTAAGTTCCAACCAGGAATTACCCCTTTCACCCTGTATGAGGAAAATTTCTCTACAATTCCCATCTGAATACACTGTTCTGGTCACATGGTAAGGCACTGGGGGACAGATTTTAAGTTGGAACTCAGGCTGCAGCCTCCTGTTTTAGGCAATTGACTTGGGTGCGTGGACAGAGGGTTGGACTTGCTCTAATTCAACCCCTTGTCCCTGGGGTAGAACATGTAACGAAGAAATTGAGATGTGTCAGAATGATTCATGGGTTTGAGTGAATCTTCAGGAACTCATGCTTAGTTTTTTTGCCTCTGAAACACTCCCTCCTGCTGGCCCAGAGCATTGTGCAGTGATCCAGGAGACAGACTCCCATTGCATCAGAAAGGAATGGAGGTAGACCTCAGTTCCTCACAGAACAAGAGCCTTAGATAGAGGCCCAGGTTTCTACAGTGAGAAACAGATGTGAGCACAGATATAAGGAAATTCCCAAGGTCAGGGGCTTCCTGCCTGGGCTTATAGAAGCATGACCCTAGGCGCAATGGTCACTCTCTTCTCCCAAGTGTGCCCTGCCCACCCCCCAGACATGATGGCAGGCTCTTCCTGCCCTATGGCCATGGCAACTGCCCAAGTGCCTCCCTCAGAGTAGAATCAGCTCAACTAAGGCTTACCATTCTTAATCTTCTCTCTTCCTCCTTGCACTGTATCTACAGAAGTTGAGTCAGAATATTGGGACATAAGGTTTGTGCGCTTAGCTCCAGGGAAACTGACACATTGCCCCTTTCCCTAATGAATCAGTTAGGGGATATGTGACAGGCCTGTGTTGAGATGAGCATCATCTACTTTCAGTGAGTGGCTGGGGAATCTCAGAATGTTGAGGGTAGGACAGAAGGACAGAGGCCTCCAATGAGAGATTGTTAGATAGCCAGGGTACAAGGTCTGAATTGTTTAGAATGGTATGAGTATGATGGCTTAAACTTGTAATCCCAGCATTCCAAAGGATGAGACAGGAAGTTGAACAATTCAAGGCAGCTTGGGCTACACTGCAAGACCCTCTTTCAAAATAAAATGCTTGGACATGAATTCCAGTTCTACTGCTCATCATCTGTATAATCTTGGGCAAATGTCTTGCCCTCTCCAAGTTATAGTTTCTTCCTCTATCAAATGTGCAAAATACATGTTTCACAGGGTCATTGTCAGTATCAAAATGAATTAGCCTCTTTCAGCACAAACTTGCCACAGTGTAAGCCCAAAGAACAAAGTGGACTGTAGCAACAATCTACTACAATCCCAGCACTGCAGGGAAGATTCAGGAAGAGCAAGTGTAGAGGTAATGCCTAAACTACCTACAAAGATACTTTCTCAAGAAAAAAAGATGAAGGATAGAGCACTTTTAGCCTCTTCAAGATCCCGGGTTTGATGTTACCGTCACTAAAGAAAGAGCAAGAAATAATCTCAAAACGTACACATAAAAAAATTCAAAACAAAGCCAAAAATTCTCAGGATGTTGATAGAAACATTAAAGTAAAAATAATACATAAAATATTTTAAAATAATATTATTAAAACATTGTGCTGTTTCTTAGAGCATACAAATTTTTTGTCTATCTGAAGATTTTTTATTCACTCTTTGAAAATTTCATATATGTCTACAATGTATTTTGATCGCTAACTTTGTCCCTCCTTCCCTCCATCCTTCCCTCCCTCTCATTCCACTGTTTCCCTTCTCCTTTACCACTCGCTCCTCTGTTTTTGGGGGGTTTAATTTTTTTTAATTTCTCCATGTCCCAGCTTCTATTCTCAACTGTTTTTTCTCTCTCACTTTCTTCCCTACTCCTCCCCCCTCTTATCTCTCACTCTTTTATTTTTATTTCTCCATGTCCTGGTTTCTGCTCTCTCAACTGTTTTCTCTCTGAATATTTTGTATTCATTCTTTTACAATTACGTAACCATCTAGAATGTATTTCTCTGTTTGTGGCTTTACCTGACACTGGAGAGCAATCCCGTATTTCCATCCATCATGGTGTGAGCTGAGCGTTTTCCTCTGCTGATGTAGAGAATGATGACACCCACCAGGTATCTGAAGAACTCTGGGAGGTCTTTCTTACCTCCCTAGGATGAAGCCCTCTTACCCCTTGCCTCTCTTGTTTCTGGTTGTGAACTAATGCATTCCCAGGTCTGTAGAGGACATCCAGCCAGTGTGCTTTCAAATGTGAAATGCTCTGGGATCTGGGGGTAGGACTGGGGATGGCGGTGTGGCGTTGAGAGTCAACTCTCGTAAGAGGCTTTTTTTTTTTTCTTTTTGGCCTTTATCTGGTGGTCCAGTAAGCATGTGGTAAGAGTGTGAAATGGTCCTCCAAAGTAACTCAGAAGGATTTCTGGGTTCTTGGGTTTCTGGGACAAAGATTGGGACCAGAGAGTCATGGACGTTGATGGAAACAGTTTACTGAGAAAGGAAACTCGATTTTTTTCTGCGTCTGGTTTTTGATGTACCAGTCTTATTGGAAAGGACATTCCAGTCTTTGTCTCAAATATTTTTTGTTCTGTTTTGTTTTAATGTATATATTCCTGCTTAAAGGCCTCATTCACTCTGCTGAGCCCTCTCCCCACTCCCATCGTTTTCACTATGTGTGGACCTTATGTTTTCTCTGACTCAGGAATGACTCCATGTCCCCTCATCATGGTGCTGTCACTTTTGAGGACTGTCGTCTGCTCAAGGCCTTCTGTCCTCCTCCATCCTCACACCTCCCTTTGTCCCTTACCCCCACTCTCATGGCAGGGCTGTAACCCAGGGCCTGGTGCAGGCACACACGAGACCCTATTTGTAACAGCTTAATTTATTTTCTGATTCAGATGCTCTGGTAGTAAACGTGATCTTGGTGTCCTCTATCATCTCTGGCCCCACTTTGGATGCCACACACACTTTCTGTCTGTAGGAATCTAGAGTACCAGCACCCCCCTGTTCTCCTATTGTCAGGTACACTCTTTCAAAAACGCGGGTCTCAGAGAGTTTGTTTTTCCTTCCGTCCTGTTGTGTCCCCTTCAGTGTGAGAGGATGGAATTCAAGAGATTCTTCTAAGTTTTCAATTTCCTTTCATAGCATTGTTTTTGAAGCTGAAGGTTGCCAGCCTATGTCCTGTGGGCTTCTCTAGCTTTGTCAGAGATGGGGACAATGCCATTATCACTGAGTCGAGGTGGTGGGCATCATGACTGACACTGCCAGCAATCAGTCCAGGTTGATCAGGTTGAATGGTTGTCTGTCTGACCTAGAGACAGCCATTTGTCTGCAAGTCTCCTGTCCTTGGCAGTGTAGAAGGCGTAACATTTGGCTGCTATAAGCCGAGCAGATTTCCAGTAGGTCAGCGTCACTAAGTGGTAGTGTCCCCGTGGGGCTCTGTGGCTCCAAGTTGTTTGCTTGTGGGAGTTTGGGCTAGTATATTTGTGTGGGTGGGGAGTGGCTTACCGTCATTACACTTGGGTAGATATATATGTAAGTGCCTGAGTCAGTGGACCATAACTCTTTTCTGAGTACAATCCACCATTCCAAGACTCAACCACTTGGGTTCGAGGCCTGGGGCAGGGTCTTTTTCCAATGTTCCCTCAGTCCCACAGCTAGAGACCTAGATGATCCACCCCCCACCACTTCCTGGAAGGCAGGGTGTCTGGCCGACCTTGTTTACCCTGTCATATCAAATCCTGGGGCACAACCATGGCGCAGCAGTTATTCCTCCCTGTGCACTCTATGGTATGTGCTGCTTGGCCCCTCCACAATGGGAAGAGGGTTGCCATACCACACCATGTGCCCTCGGACTGGCAAGTGCACCTGGAGTATTCCAGTTTGACTATCAATGTGCCTGAGCCTGAGTGGTGTTGTCATTCATGCCCTCATGCCCCCTGCTCTATGTGTATGTCATCTTGGGTCTGTGCTTTGCTTAAGGCAAGGTTGAAAATGTCTGGAAAAATTCAAGAATCCTGGGGAAAGGTTGTGTGCACCATTGAGACACTTGCTTCATCAACCTGGAGGGAAGGGAAGACTTTCTTGGGCCAATGCATGCCCATGTGCTGCCCTCCTGGTGTACCTTTGAGGTTTGGAGGGAATGACTTATCTTGTTCTTCAAGAGCTGTGTGTTCCTGCCATTGCCACACATGGACAGAGTCAAAACCTGGCTTTGCACGGTCCTGATTCATTGGGTCCTCTGGCCACAGAGGCTCAAGGTGCCTTGAAAGTTTACCTGTATAGTAGAGCCTGCCATGAACAACATGCTTTCTTCCACTCCAATGGCATGGAGATGTGGGTACCAGGTTGGGTCCTTCCTACCCTCAGTGAGAAAACACTTTCTGCAATGATAGGAGGAGGGTATGCTATTTTGTGGGATCCCTAATCACCTGTTTCCTTGCATGTACCAGCTCCCTTCTATCTCCAGACTATCCTCATACATAAGCCAGGGCTGCTCTCCATTCTTTACTCTTTGGGGGGTTGAGAAGGGCTCTGCTTTCCCAACATGGGCTGAGTTCTTATGCTTCACTATCACGCCCTCAACCTCCCTGCTCCTACTTAGAGGATCACACTGGGCTGAGTCACAAAGCCATGGTCTGGCAAAGTTGTTGGGGCAGGTTCTGTGTGCACAACCAAGACTATGTCACTCTGAGGGTCTCAGGGCTGGAGATCTAGCCCCTAGCCATTATGCACACTACCAGTGGCCATGGCACTATACAAGCTGCTGAGGGAGACCATCAATCAGTTGTCCAACCCCAGGTTTTGTGTGTGTGTGTGTGTGTGTGTGTGTGTGTGTGTGTGTGTTCGAGTGTGTATGGGTGTATTTATTGCTCGCATGTACATAGGTGCAGACGTGTTGTGCCATGCTCAGGGATGTCAGAAGAGGGCATTGGATCCCCTGGAACTAGAGTTACAGATGGTTGTTTGCCACCATGTGGGTTCTGGGACTCGAACTCAGGTCCTCTACAAGAGCAGTAAGTACTCTTAACTGCTGAGCCATCACTCCAGCCCCAATCCCAGCTTTAAGGCCTAATAACCACAACAATGACCAGCACAGCAAACTATATTGGGGCAGTAGTGCCACTTTTATCTTGGGGGTAATCAACAGCTGTTTAATTAGACTTAAAGATCATACAATGGGAAGAAACTCATGTGTGGTACTGTGCAGGGTGGTGATAAACCACCAAGGCTTGACCCACGTATTTTGTATGAATGGATATGTGTACCTGACAAACTTCTAACCATATGTCCCATAGATCACTGTAGCCAAACCTGTAATGGGAAGAAACTTCCTTTGCATATCATTTGCAAATGATTGTGCACTTCAGAGACTGCTGTGTCACTGTGGCCTGATGCATATCTACATCACCCTCTCCAAGGCTCAGGGATCATTGAGGAAGAGGTGGTGGAAAGAATGTAAGAGCCAGAGGAAGAGGTGGAACCTGTTTTCTACGCTGAGGACAATAAAAGCTTCCTAGATGACTTTCAGAAACCTGAGCTCCCTGGAGGAAACATAGACCGCCAGAGCCTCAAAGAGGCTCACACCAACTGAGCTATCTGGAAAGGACATTTTGCAACATGTTGAGCTGCCTGTAGGTTGTACAGTGTGCTGTATGTTTCCTGGTTTTGTGAGTTGTCAACCATGATGAGGGTGGACTTTTGGTGGTGTCATTGTCTTAGAGTCATTTCTGATTGCACAAGAAACCCTTCACCCAATGCTTCTGTAAGTAACCCTAATAAAACTCTTTGTTTTGCCAAGTTGGACTCTGGTGGTATCCTTACTTTGGTCTGTCATTGGTTCTCCTCAGGAATAATGGTGTTAGGAATAGGAAGATAGGGCAGAAGAAGGAGCAAGAAGCTGATAATCTAATATTAAGGCATTTTGAAGAAGTGGAAATCTGATATAGAAGCTCCTTTCCATATACACATATGCAGTATAGAAAGATTCAATGTGGGGCTGGAGAGTTGGCTCAGCATGGTTAAGAGCACTGACTGCTCTTGCAGAGGACCTGGGTTGGATTCCCAGCACCCATGAGGCAGGAAACTACTTTCAGTAACTCTAGTTCCAGGGGATTGCATGCCTAATTCCTACCTCTGCGGGTGAGGTGGTGCACTTACATACATGCAGGCAATACATTTATATACACAAAATAATGGTTTAAATGTAATTCTCATACGTAACAGGGATTCAGTGGCCCTAATACACAGCACAAGCTTGCAAATGAAAAGCCCAGTCAGGAATGGATGGCCTCTTTTGGAGCCGTTGACCAGAGATTTCCCACTGATCCTCAGACTCAGCTATAGAAGAAACATAATAAAACCTTGCCACAAAAATGCAAATCTCCACTTTAGGATATTTTGAATTTTAAACACGTGACATTTTACAAAGTAAACTGAAAATTCTACCACTGATAGAACAGTCCATTATATCATGCTATAGTTAAATGCAGACACATACACACACACACACACACACACACACACACACACACAAAATTAAAAATATACTTGAAAAATACTTGAAACACCCAGGATTTTCTGAATGAGAGGTCCTATGATGTAACTATTAGTTCCCTATCATTGATCTTCATTCTTATCAATTCATTTACTGCAAGAGAACCCAATATTCAAGTGCTTTTTAAAAGGGAATTGCTTCCTCTCAGGCCTCCCTGAGTTTTAGAGTGTGAAAATACAAGATCCAGGGAAAATCTTCCTGACAAATGACCTAAAGAACTGACTATTCACCCACTCTGCCTCCCAACTCCAGGGTTAGCCCGGGGGGCGGGGATACATCTACTTAGAACACACTGTCTCTAGCCTAGACATCTGATTCCTTGCAGATCTGGTTCCTTACCCACCACTTTGCAGAAGATACCTGGGTTCCCCTATAAGAACTCATCTCTTCTTCCCAAATTCTGGGGAAAAAGCACAAAACCACCCCAAAAGGCAGCACCTCCTGGAATTTGGGGAAGGAACATGACTTTTAGCACTCTATACATTTGAGGCTTTCCCTAACCCCCATACACAACCTTCATTCCCAAAGGAAGTATGATTGCCCTTCAAAACTAATAAATCTATCTGCGTCTCTTAAGGTATGTTGAGAATATTTTCCCAACAAGAACTCTGATGATTTTGATTGTTTACTCTTCGTTTCCTTTTTTTTTTTTTTTTTTTTTGAGACAGTGTCTCTCTGTAACTCCACCAGACCAGGCTGGCCTCCATCTTAGAGATCTCCCTGTTTCTGTCTCTGAGGTTGAAACTATTGCTCTCTGACACTTCAAACTATAATTTGAACATGGACAAAGTTTAGTCAGGGGTATGACTTAGTTACTTTTCAGGTGCTGAAGTAAAACACTGTGACTAAGGGAACTTATAAAATGAAGAGTTTAATTTGAGCTTACAGTTCCAGGGGGCTGTCACGAGTCTGTCATGAGTCTGTCATGTTGGGGAGGCATGCTGGTAGGAGGTGGCAGGAGTAGAAACTAGAGCACTCACATCTTCAAGCAGGGGCAGGAAGCTGAGCAGAGCTGGAGATCCAGCAAGGCTTAAGAATGCTCTAAACCTGCTCGCAGTGGCATGGCCACACCTTCTAGGAACTGCCAAAACAGCACTACCAAGTGGAGACAAAATAATTATACACACAAAATATGTCCAGTGTGGAAATAATATGTTAAATAGCATGCTTGAATTTCTGTAATGAAACTGTGTTTCATTTTCCCAAACTTTAATCTCAAGGTATTTTTTTGTTTCAGCTAGAGCTCATGTCACTCTTTCATGAATTTCATGCAGTAGTGTTTCTGACATCTGTAGTAGTTTACAACATCTACAGAATAAGAGCTACTTCTTGTTCCTCTTACAGCATAGTAAAGAGGTGTATAGAGCAGCCCACTCAAAAAGACCAATAAATAAATAAATAATAAAAATTTTGTGATTTATTTAATTTTTATTTTGTGTGTATAATTGTTTTGCGCACATATACGTAAGAGCATCACATAAATACAATGATTGTAGAGGCCAGAAGAATGCCACAGATCTCCTAGAAGTAGACTTATGGACAGTTTTTCCTGCCAAGTGGGCTCTGGGAACTGAACCTGGGTCCTCTTCAAGAGCAGCCAATGCTCTTAACCACTGAGTCATTTCTCCAGCCCCAGTTCTATTTTTTAACTTAGGTTTAAAGGTTATTGATTGAATCATAATTAAAAAAAGATTGAATCATAATTTTAAAAAAGGTTAAGTATAAGAGTGCCTCATTGCTGCCATGAAAGTTTTAAGATCCTTGGGATGATTGCTAAATGCAACCAAAGTGAAGCCATCTAAGAATAGAGCATCCTCAGGGGGACTCTCAGGATCGCTATCTTCCTTAATGTGGCATGGGCTGGCATGGCCTTGTGATTATTGGGTTCTGCCTCATATTTGCAAGGAATATGTTGCAGTACATGAAAATATCACATATGGGATATCATTATAAGCATGGTATGATGGTGGTGGCTGTTGAGTTGTCTGGGTTGTAGGCATCAGACATGCAACTGGTAAGGCAGCTCAGCCTTAGTTGCATGTCTGATGCCTACAACCTCAACCACTCAACAGTGCAAATGTGGAATTCCCCCTGAGGATGCTTTACTCTTACATGGCTTCACCTTGGTTGCACACCATCCCATACTATATGAGTAATGGTAGCCATATTTGGATTGCCCCCATAGATGTTCTACTTTCAGATCACCATCTGTCCTAGTTTGTTTCTCCATTACTGTGACAAAATACTCTGACCACTACCAAATTAGGGAGGAAACGGCTTATTTGTCTTACATCTCCTGAGTCACAGTTCATCAGGGAGCCCAAGGTAGGAACTCAGGGCAGGAACCTGGAGGCAGGAGCTGAAGCACAGGCCATGGAGGAACGCTGCTTACTGGCTTACTCCCCTGGTCCCTGCTCAGCCTGCTTTCTTATGCAACATGGGCCCACCTGCCCAGAGGTGGCACCACCCTCAGTGGGCTGGGCCCTCCACATCACAAAACAATCAAGGAGATGCCCCACAGACATGGCCACAGGCCAGTCCAATGGAGGCAATTATCCAATTGAGGCTCCTTCAACCCAGGTGTGTCAAGTTGATACTAAAGCCATCCACCACACCCTCAGTTGTATATCTTTACAACAATTGCAAGGGCCATACAGACACTATTCCCCAACATATCTTTAACTCCATCCCTATCTTGGCAAATACTGTGTTGTGACATTTCCTGGGGATATATGAACCAAATATCTATTCAAACCACATAGACCACTGACCAGGAGACCAAAGAAATTGTCTCATTCAAGTGTAACAGAGCAAGTAACTTATTATGGTTGCTTATAAGAGTATTGGTGAGGGATTATTTATGACAATGGGTGACTCAATTGCAGTTGCATGACTGGAAAGCCCACCGTACCATGGTTAATAATTCAAGAAAGCTGTAATCCCCAAAGCTCCCTGTACCACTTGTGAATTTCTGTCTTAAGTAATTACTAATGTTTACATAACCTTTGGTAGCCTTGTGAATTTTGTAAATTTCTTAGCTTCCTGAGCTTTGTAGTTTCCATGAATTTGTTTCTGCTCTCCAAGATGGATGTTTTAATGCAGAAAATATGACTACAAAACATGCTCATAATCAACAACAAAGAAAACCACAATAGAAAGAGTCAAATTGTGGCTTGGCTAGGGAAAGAGTAAAGAAAATCCATGCAACCCATGCCATCTAGAAATTTCTTGCTAAAACTGTTTATACCAATAAAATAGTTTTGATACACATCAGGTGGCTGGGAAAAGTCCTATTGTTGCCCTCTAAGAACAGGGCCAGGGGAAGAAAAATTGTTTCAGGAAATAAGCATATAACTCCATAGTATGCCAGGATACCGACCTGTTTTGTGATGAAACACGCAGCCAATACTGCATGAGCACAGCCATCACACACTCTAAACAGGTCAGGCAGTATTTACTTATGACAGTCATATGTCAATTCTGCATATACATAAAATGCAAGAGCTATACAGTCAGGGTGACTTCCACTGAGACTTCGAAGGAAACTTGGAATGCCAGGCAGAGACCTAACACAGATGTAGGGCCCCTGCCAAGATTCTCTATTAGAATGCCTAAAAGAGGCATTGAAGCAATGAAATCAGTGGGTGAAACCCTTCAAAAAAGCAGTAAACTGACAGTGTTGGAATTTAGCCTGAGAGAGCAAGCATGTAGGCTGTAACCAGGAGAGCCCTGGGAGCATGACTGATCAAGACTTTATCCCCTACAGCTCTTTGCACAGGTAACTAGACTTGCACTTTTAAGTTTTAATGTATGTGGTGTTGCTGTTCACTCTTACTTTGAGATACTTACTCCTTTCTATTTTTTATTTTCTTTTGAAATGGATATCTCTATCTGAACCTGTTCCCCAGTTATATCTTGGAGGTATGCAAATTAATTTTTTTATTTTGCATCATCAGAACTGGAATGAGTTTGCCTTGAGTTTCATATGGGGCTATGGATTTTGGACATTGTTTAAGTAAAGCCATGGATACTATGGGGATAGATTTTTTTGCACTGTCAGAGGGACATTGATCTTTGTGATAAGGGATAAAATTCTCCAGATTGGCCTAGATTTGTTCTCCAGAAGCTCGTGTGCTAGAGGCTTGATCTCTAATGTGGAAGTGTTGAGATAGTATTCAATGGAAGGTCGCTGGATTATGAGGGCATTAACTATAGAAGGTCTTGTGGGAATTGAAAAATTCTTAGGTGAAATGGACACCAGCTCCTTATCTCATTGCCTCTTTCATATGTGCTCTTAGAAATCCCTTGCTAGCTTTACATGAAGCCTTTATGAGAACCAAGTAGATGTTGATACCATGCTCTTATACCTCCAGCAGTGTGAACCAAATGACTGTTTCTCCTTATAAAGTACCATTATGAATATTATTAAAGCAGCACAAAGTTGACTAAAACAAAAAGAAAAGAAAGGCAGAAATTGGCAAAGGCAATATTTAAAGAAATACGTTTTACCCGAAAATGAAAAATCACAAATGTAGGTAGGTCAGTAAATAACCAAGCATGGTGATTAAAGGAAATTTGGATATAAAGATGCCATTGTATATTTTGTAAAAATAAAAAAAAATAAAAATAAAATTACTCATGATTTGAAATATATTTAAAATAGATTATTTGTATTCCTTGGAGATTAAACTGTTACCTCTATTTACATATATTAAAGTATAATTTTCCAGGTACCTTTAATCTGAGCACTCTGGAGGCAGGCAGATCTCTGAGAGATGGAGACTAGCTTAGCCTCCACAACAAGTTCAAGGCTAGCTGGGGCTACAGGGAGATCCTCTCTCTCAAAAAATGAAAAGGTATAATTTTAAAAATATAGTAGACAGGGATGTAGAGATGGATTAGGGGTTAAGAGCACTGAGTACTCTTGGAGAAGACCCAGGCTCAGTCCCCAGAATCAATATGGGAATTAACAACAGTCTGTAATTCCAGTTCCAGGACATCTAATGCTCTCTTCTGACCTCTGAGGTCATTGAAGGATATGGGTGCACTTACATACATGCAGGCAATACACTCTGACACATAAAATAAATAAAATAAAATAAAAATAGACTAGACAGCAGAGTGGAACCAAAGAAGACTTACCACAATGAAGGTGATCTTAACAGCAGTAAAAACAATCTGATTGCCTCAAATAATATTTACACTGTAATCCTCAACATCAAACATGGGTGACAGAAGCCTGTAAAACAGTATTTTCAACACAGTGAGAAAATAAATAAATCTGCACATGCAATGAATTCCCCCCTCCCAAAACTGGGAAAACAGATGCTTGTGGACAAAATGCAGAGAATTTTAAAATGAACTCTGTGGGAAATAAAGACCTATGTAGTTATGATAAAAAGAGAAATGATCACAAATGGAATAATACCAATGAAATGCATTTGAAAAGAAAACCATATGAAATAAAACTTAGGTATTTTATGATTTTGATACAATTAAAATATGTGGGAAAGGGAGCTGAAGAGGTAGTTCGGTGTGAAAGCACCTACTTAACATATGCGAGGTTCAGCTCTCAACACCCTCTGGAATAAAACAAACAATGCTAAAACATAAAAATGAGCCCATTAGGTGATAATTTCATAATTTAAACATGTGTGTCACAAATACTTTTTTTAAAGAATAAAAATAAAAATTAGAATTCCTATAAACCAATAGTGAACTGTATATAGAAAAATTACACTTAAAATAGCTAAAGTCATCCTAAGAATAAATTTAACCAAAAAGAATGAATGAGAGATATCTACAATGAGTTTTAAAACTGTAAGGGGTACTGATATGAAATAAGGGTACTTGCCAAGGCTGGCCTGAATTGAATCTCTGGGGTCCACGTACTTCCACATATTGGAAGGAGAGAACGGACTATTGAAAACTGTCCTCTGACGTCCACATGTGTAACATGTGGCACACGTGCACACACCCACATCTACCACCACTGTCCACACACACAGATAAATGCAATTTATAAAGGAAACAGCAGTGAAAGATGGAAGACTTGGGAAAGGGAAAAAATCCCTTCTCTGGAAATTAATATTTGTTAAATATGCAAAAAAGTATATCTCACCTATCTGCAGATTCAATGCAGTTCATGACAAAACACCAATGACATTAATAAGAAACAGTATCTGTCACTGACAGTTTGCCATCACTCTGCTTCCTGACAGAACTTAAAGAAGTGAGTTCTCAGCTTTCTACTCCAGGAGCCTACTGTCATGCCTCTTGCCATGCCTTCTTGCCATGATGGACTATTATCCCTCTTGGAACAACAAACTCTTTCTCAAAGCTGCCTTAGTCATGGTATTTTATCACAGGAACAGAAAGTAACTAATACAATATATAATCACAAACAACTCCAGATAGCCAAAGAAATTTTGAGGGGAAGAAGTCAGGAGGCATGTCACTCTTGACAAATGGGATGCATTCTTATAAACGCATAGGTGATTTTCTTATGGAAAACCTGTAGGCTATACTTACAGAAGATGAGATAACTACCATATGGTACCATGCCATTAACCAATATGATTCATAAAGCACACAAATGCACTACAAATTATAGCAATCAAACAGGAATAATATGGCAAAAGAATAGGCCTGTGTATAAATGTAGCAGAATACAGAGCTCTGAAATATTTGCACACATCTATAACCACAAAATTGGCAAGAGCATACATGAGGGAATGGGCAGAATCTTCAGTAAATGCTCACCAGAAAATTGAAGGCAAAAAATGAAGGTAAGTCTTCTTTAAAGGTATGCCCTAAAACCATAAAAGAACTAAAGTAAAAAGTCAAGTAAAATATAGGGGAAATGTCCCATGTTGTCGGACTGGACATTTTTTGAAAAAAAAATCAAAAGCATAGGCAACAAAGGCAAAAAGAGATGAGTGAGATCTCATCAAATTAAAAGCATTTGCTACAACATAAGAAATGAGAGACAACCTGCACAATCAAGGAAAATATTTGCATTCAATGAATATAACAACTTATTACCCAGTCTAAAAAACTTAAGCAATTAATAACAAGAAAACAGATCATTTGACCAAGAACTAGGCAAAAGATCTGAATAGAATAGGTATTTCCCCAAATAAGATATTTAAATATCCAATAGGTATAAGAAAATGCACAAACATTTAATTAGAAATAGGAAACCTGAGCAATAATATGAGTATCACTTCATTTCTGTTAGATGAACATTATCAAAAAGATAAAGCATACAAAGTGTTGGGGAGGAAGTGAAAAAAGAACACTTGCACATTGTTGAATTGAATGCAAGCTAGTATATTATGGAAAAAAATTATGAAAGTCACTCAAAAAATTTTAAAATTGAACTGCCAACCAACATGATCCAGCAGCTCTATTACTGGATGCACACAAAAAGAAAATAAGTCTATCAAAGAGATATCAATGCTTTCAGGATTATTAAGGTGATTACAACAGTCAAGTTATAGATTCAAACTGAGTGTCCATCTACTGATAAACAGATATGAAACAGAATTTATATAAGATGTTGTATTCTTCAGCCACTCCTTCACTAAATAAGGTTGAATGATGGTCATTGGTGACAAAATGGTGGAAGTTGAACGACATTGTTATTTGAAATAAACCAGATACAAAATGTGAAAAATGGCATGTATACATATGAATCATAAAAGGCAGTCTACAAGTAAAAATAGAATAATAGTCATAAGTAGATGGGAAGAATAGGTAGGAAGGATGGGGTGACATTAGTAAATGTAAGACAAATTCACAATTGGCTTAAAAGAATACATTCCATGTTTAACAAATTCTGTACTTAATATCAAGAGTTTATATATTTCAGCATAGCTGAGATTTTTTTGAATTCCTAACTACAAAGAAATGATGAGGTCCCCCTGCCAGATTACGACCCAGGTGGAATCCAGTTCCTTCACCTCAGATCCTAGGACTAGGTTCCTAACACAGATTAGCTGAACACCCTACCATAGATTCCCTAAGTCCCTCTTCAGGATCCCCCCCCCAATGAACTTCCCACCTCTGGATCAGGCAGACAGACCTGTTCATCCAGGACTCTGGTAAGTCAGATTCTGCCCACTGCATCTCTACTCCATTCCTCTCACCCACCTCACCTGCTCCTCTGCCAGCCATGGACCCAGGTGGGCTCCAATTCTTTCACTTCAGACCCCTGGACAAGCTTCCTTACCCAGACTAGCTAAACTTCCCACCATAAATTCCTAAATCCTTCCCCAGGAGGTCCCCCAACCAGCTTCCTAACCCAGACTAGTGAAACTGAAATGGAAATGAACATGGGCTTGAAAACTCAATAAACCAATTAGAAACAACAGGATAAAGTCCCACAATCAGAATGAATGAAATGGAAAACAGAATATCAAGACTGAATGATAAAGTTGAAGATCTGGACTCATTAAGCAAAGACTATGTAAAATTCAAAAAACACAGGAATGGAATATTCAGGAATGTGAGATAACATGAAATGGCCACACCTACGAATTATAGGCATACAGGAAGAAGAATCTCAGGTCAATGGCATTCAACAGATCTTCAAAAGGATTATAGAATAAAACTTCCCTAAATTAAGGAAAGATATAGCTATAGAGATTCAAGAAGCACATAGAACACCAATTAGACATGATCAGAACAGAAAGTCCCCACAGCATATCATAGCAAAAGCATTAAACACAGAAGAAAAGGCTCTGAAAACTGCTAGAGAAAAACAAGTTACATATAAAAGAAAACCCATCAGAATTAAAATTCCATCAAAGAGACTATCAATAGAGATATAAATTATATACCAAAAAAGAACCAAGTAGAAGTTCTGGAGTACATCACTACAATAATTGTCATGAAAAATTCATTAGCAAGACAAAATAGCATATTTGAACAGGAAGAATAAATCAGTTGATTTGAATCTATTTAGAAAGAAAGAAAGAAAGAAAGAAAGAAAGAAAGAAAGAAAGAAAGAAAGAAAGAAAGAAAGAAAGAAAGAAAGAAAGAAAGAAGGAAGGAAGGAAGGAAGGAAGGAAGGAAGGAAGGAAGGAAGGAAGGAAGGAAAGAAAGAAAAGAAAAGAAAAATAAACATATCACAAATCTACATCGATTTTTCAGAATTCTGGGAAGTAACAAAAAGGAATTATGTAACAACCATCCTAAACATAAGGCAATTGTTCACTATCAGGCCTACCCTCCAAAAAGTATAAAAACAACATAAAAGGTGGTGTTTCTGTCAGTTTGAAATGAAAGGACACCAGAAAGCACATGCAGAAATAAAAAGCACCAGCAAAAGTAACTCCAGACAGAAATATAAAAGTTTAAATGTATTTTTTTATTTGTAGCACTTCTTTTATCTGATTTTAAAGACAACTTCATAAATCTCTGCTGAGGTGTGCACAGTATGCACAGGTATTGCTTGAATGTCAAGGAAAGAAGAAATAAAGGGGCTTGCTATGACCTGAATATTTGTACCTAAAAAGTCAGATGGTGAAACTGTACTTCAAGTTGGCAGTATTAGAACAGTGACATCAGGAGACTGACATTGGGGGATGTAATGAAGTCTGTATGGGAAGATACTCACGAATGGGATTAGTGTCCTTGCAGAAAGACGTCACACATCTTTCCCCCTTCACCATGAGAGAGTGAGAAGGTATTATATATAAAACCCTGAAAATGAACCCTTATGAAATCCTTTATTTGCTGCTACTTTGCTATAGAACATTTTAGATTCCAGAATTTTCAGTAAAAATGCAAAGGACATATTGACTCATAGTGAAAGCAGTCACTGAGCCAAAGGGATGTCCAAGGAAAAGGAAACCCTGCCAGTACCTCTATATTGGAGTTCTAGATTCTTGAGTATGAGAAATTTCCAATGTTTAAGTAAGTCTGTATGTATTACTTTGTTGTAGTAGACCTGACAAACTAGTATAAATAGTTACAGCAAACATCACACTGATGGTGAAATGATGATAATGCTATCATTGACTTACTTATCACTTTCCTATATATTCAACTACATATTACCTTAAAAATTCACACATATTGGAAAGAACAAAAGCTGAAATTTATAGATATACATTCACAACAAATTAAAAGCAAGTTTAAGGAATAGAGTTTTCTATATAATCAATATTCAAGCTCACATTTTAATGACAAAGTAAAATAATTAGAAATTATACAATGAAAATTATAAACACTGAAAAGGAACATTTAAAATATGACCCCAAAAATGTTGTGCTTGAAAACATACAGTGGAAAATGTGCAAAATCTTTATGGGGAAAATCATAGGATATTAAAGAAAACAATGTACTAAGAGTTAGGAAATTTTCATGAACTTGATCTGATACTAATAAAGATAGGGACTCCCCCTTTGGTCTATGTTATCAATGCAGCTTGATTTTGAACCTAGGGCCTTTGAATATTCTGTGCTATTCTGTACCATAGATCTATGAATCCTTTTCTCATTTTTGATTTTGAAACATGATCTCACTAAGGAGTCAAGGTTAGCTTAGTACAGTGTAACTCAGGGAAGACTGAATCTTGGACTCCTCTCTCAGCCTTCCAAGTGACTTGAGAGTACTGACGTGAACAAGCAGGCCTGGCTACTCTGAATTGACTATGTAGCCCAGGATGGCTTGATGACACATTTTCTTTAGTCTCCCTTGTGCTGAGATTGTCTAGTTGCCAAACTTCACTAGTCTGGGTTTATTATGGCTTTTTGTTAAGAACTTAGCTTTTTTTTTGCTGTATAACTTAATAAGAAATTCTAATTCATTTGGATTTACAAAGGCTTTAAAATAAATATGAAATAAAGGTATAGTAAATGCAATGTAAAAAATAAAACAAAAAACAACAACAACAAAAATAACACACCAGAGCATAGAGACAGAAAAAGAAATAAATGGAAATGTGATTTATCACACAACTTTCACAGCAGAACAGTGGCAAGAAAAATCTTAATGCTAATGTTTTAATTATCATGTGTCAACTAAAAAACCTACATCATAAAGCTTTGATAATTTAGGGGAAATATGGACTTACATATGTACTGCATGAGGCTGACTTTGGAGCTCAGTGGTGGGAAGCGAGCACAGCCGAGCCAGCCAAAGATGGAGCCCTGGCTGGCTGCCAAACCTCGTGCTGTTTACTTCAACTGCGTTAGTGCAGCTCTTAGGACGTGGCAGGATCAAGATAAAGGCTGAGACGGTAGAAAAATTCTTGAATACCATCGCAGCAGAGGTCCCCTGGTTTCTTGAGGAAGGGTCTGTAGATGTTGCCTCTTGGGAGCGATCAGGAAAAGAGTTATCAGATTAAAAGAATTTTGGAGAATATGGGAAACGTACAGAGTAAGCAAGAACTTAAGGATATTTGAGAATAAGCAAGAACTTAAGAATATTTGGAAACGTATAAAGTAAGCATGAACTGTATTATCAGATTAAAAGAGTTTTGGGAGAACAAGGATCAGATTAAAAGAGTTTTGGAGGAACAAGAAATTGAAAAACTGTATCTTTGAAATTATGAACCTAAAACTTTGTTGAAATTCATTAAGGTGTATCCACAATACTTAACGCCCAGTGATTGGCAACAGTTGTGTAGAGCAGTATTATCAGGAGGTTATTATTTATTATGGAGAGGAGAGGTCCAAGAGCAGCCTCTACAGGTGGCCAGCGTTAGCGCAGGTGAGGGGAACTGTGTTTTTCCCCCAGGTGCTGAACTGATATTGCACAGAAATAAAAGAGATTTTGGAATAACAGCAGCTATCATTAGCATAGCCATCATTTCTACTGCTGCCATCGCTGCTAGCATCGCCTGTCTCAGACTGCGGTTACAGCTTCCACAGTTGAGAAGTTAGTGAAGTCCTGCAAACTTAGAACTCAATCAGTGTAACATACAACTTGGACTCATGAACTTAAATCAACAAACTGCCTTGTTACAAGAACAAGTTGATGCCCTTTGGGCTATGTAACAGCTAACATGTTCTCATTTCTTTCATCATATTTGTGTTACCCATTACCATGTACAAAATGCCAATACTGTAAAACAATTGATTGCCTTATTGAATGCCTTCCTTAAGAGATCATGGAAGGTGAACTTTGCAAATTTTACTAAGGTTCTTGCTTGACAAATTGTATAGTATTGATGCCACAGGCCCGCTTCCTCCGGGCATGTTGAATTTGGTAAATCATGTTTGTTAGATAAAAGTGGCAACAAATAACACCCGAGTAGAGATTGCCACTGTGCAGCAGTGGCGGGAGGCTATGTAGGGCACCTTTAGCCTCCTCAAGAATTGGGGGCCATGGCTTTTGGGAATACCTGCCGGTTGCTGCTTGTGTCTGTATGGTGTGTGTGTG
>NW_008355363.1:5783711-5791280 GCF_000622305.1 Nannospalax galili | reverse complement strand
GGAAGAAAGAGAAACAGAAGCTTGAACCTCACCTTGGTGTCTGTGTCGTCTTTCCTGGACTCTGCTGGACAGAGTCCCGGCTCGCGACACTCAGTGGTAGAGCACTTGACTAGTATGCAGAAGGCCCTGTAGAGCAATCTGTAGAACAATCACCAAATATGTATATATATATTAAAAACTATTCTGTTTTAGTGTACATCTTTTGAGAAAATGAAATATAGCCTTTCCAAAAATTTAAACACAAAATTAATTCAAGATACACAAAATGTTTCAAATTAATTAATACAACTATAAAAATCCTAATAAAAAAGAGTAATAGAGGTATGTCCTTGAAGTATGATTAATTTGACTTGAATAAAATTCATAAATTATTGATAAAATTGATTATTTTCATTTGGGTTTCTAATAATCAAAAGGAATAGTGAAAAGATATACACTCATATACTTAGAGAAGATGCTTACTTGATACTGATAAAGAAAAAGAAACTGAAAAATTGATTCTTCCTGCTCCAGGGCTCACATCTACTCTTCTTAGCTACTTAGACCCTCTCTATGCCATCCCCACCCTTGCCATGGAGCTTGGCCCTTTATTGCTCATCCTAAGACTTCCAGACTAGACTCATAGGCTATATCCCACCCACTAGGTCTTGATCCTCATCATTCTGGGACCAGCTCCTTTCTCCCTGTTATGGGGCTCTCACATCTACTTTGCTTAGCCAAGTAAACCCTCCACATACTGCCCCATCTGTACATTGACCCTAGGCCCCCTCCTGTAACTCCTGGCAGAGAGCTCTGGGATTGGCTCCCAGAGCCTGGCCACTGGATCCCCATAGTTTTGAATTGGGCCTAGGTCCTGTCTCCCTGCTAGAGAACTCTTGACTAGCAATCTTGAAAATCTCCTGTTCTACCAATAAAAAATAAAATATGAGACCCTGAAGCACAGACCAACTATCACACCTAATCAGAAAGCAATCAAGCTGCATCAACAAAATAAACACCCAAACTTCAAATACAAAAAGGCAGGCTACAATTTCATATCAGACACACAGTCAACAAAAGAAATCCATATGCTCATCCCACAATGCAAAATCACAAATAATAGGAAAAACCAAGTGTGTTGGCTTGAGTGAAAATGTCCCCCATAGGTTCCAAGTATTTGGACATTTTGTCCACAGTTGGTGTCACTGTTTTTGGAGGTCTTAGAAGGTGTGGCCATCCTGGAGGAAGCATGTCACTGGGGGAGGGCTTAGGGAGTTCTTAAGCCTTGTTGAATCTCCAGTCCCTCTCTTGCTTCCTGTGCCTGCTTCAAGATGTGAGAGCTTAGCTTCTGCTCGTGCTCTAGGAACCTCCAGCAACCAAGCCACCCCACCATGATGGACTGTAATTCCCCTGGAACCATAAACTCAAATAAACTCTTCCTTTTATAAGTTGCTTTGGTCAATGTTTTTATCACAACAATAGAAAAGTAACTAATGCACCAAGATAGTATGTACTATAGTGCACTATAATGACAACAACCCAGAGGAACCCTGGGACACAGAATTTAAAAGAACAGTCACAAACATGATTAAATAATTCAATAACTTTAAAGAATACACAACTCAAATAACTCAAAGAATATAGGAATAAACTACAGACTTAAGCTCAAGAAAATACAAAGCAGAGTTGTATGAAATGAGATACAATTCAGGGCTAGAAAAGTAAGTTTGCAAAAGAGGTATAAATATTGTAGAAACTCAAGGCAAAATGAAGGTGGAATTTAAAAAAAAAAAACTCAGTGAAACTCAATAAGTCAATTTGAAACAACAGGAAAAAGTCTCAAAAACAGAATGAATGAAATGGAAAACAATATCAAGTCTGGATGACAAACTGGAAGAGTCTGACTTCTCAAGCAAAGAATATATATCTATACAGACACAAGAAGCACACAGAATCCCATTTAGACAGGACACAAACAGAAACTCTCCATGGCATATCACAGTAAAAACACTAAATGTACACAAAAACAAAGAGATGGCATTGAATACCTCAAGAGACAAACAACAAATTACATATAAGCAAAACCCATCAGAATTAAAGCTACTTTTCCATGCAAACTATAAAAGTCAGAAGAGCCTGGATCAAAGTATTCTAAGTTCTAAATGACCAGAGATGACAACCCAGAATACTTTACACAACAAAACTGCCTATCATAGTCCAAAGAGGAAGAAAAAGCTTCCAATATACAAATAGAAAGAATTAATGTCTACCAAACTATGCATACACAAAATACTTGATGCAATACAAAGGAGTAAAGAAAAAAAAATGACCATGCTGAAGAGGCTACAGAAAGAAAGCAGCTGAAGTGTGGAAACACAAACAGAAAATAAATTGACAGTAACTGATAGGTTTCAATAATAATGGTAAATATTAATGGACTTAGCCACCAAGTTAAATGATATAGGATAGGGGAATGGATTAAAAAACAAAATTCATCTATTGGATGTGTAAAAGTAATTCATCTTAACTCCAAGGATAGGCACTATCTTAGGGTGAAAGGATGGGGGAAAATATCCAAGCAAATGGAACAAAGAAAAAAGCAGGAGTTGTTAATCTAATATCTGACAAAATAGACTTTAAAATAAAATTAATCAGAAGAGGTAAAGAACATCACTATGTTCTGATCAGGGAAACAACTGATCAAGAAGACATAACAAACATGAATATATACATATATATTTGAATCAAGCACTGGTGTACCCAGTTTCATAAAAAGAGTACTACTGAATTTAAAGACACAGGTTAACCACAACTCAGTAACAGTAAGTGAATTCAATACCCTATTTTTTCCAATAGGCAAAGAATAAACAAAAATATTTGAGTTAAATTATACATCAAATAGGCTTAACAGACATCGACAGAATGGTCTCACCAAGCCCCCCAAAATACACAGTCTACTCAGTGGTCCAAAGAAGATTCTCTAAAATAGACCATACAAAACAAACCTCAAAAAATACAAAAAATTTAAATATTTCCATGTGTTCACATGAGCCACAATGAAATAAAATTTAAGATCAACAGCAAAAGAAGCTCCAGTAACTATATGAACTCATGGAGATCAAACAACACACTCCTAAATGATGAATGGGTCAAAGAAGTCAAGAAAAAAATTAAAATATTCCTGGAACTAAATTAAAATGGTGACACAAGAAAACAAAATATCTGGGACACATTAAAGCAATCTTAAGAGGGAAATGTATAGCTCTAGGAAACTGTATTTTAAAAAATCAGTAAGAGCACAATTAAGTGACTTAATGATGCAACTCAAGAAGTTTGAAAAGCAAGAGCATACAAAATCCAAACCCAAACCAAAAACATAAGAATAAATAATGAAAGTCAAAGCATAAATAAATGCAATAGAAACAAAGAAAAAACAAAGACTCAATGAATGTAAAAGCTGGTTCTTTGAAAAGATAAATAAGATAGAAAGAACTCTTAGTCCAGCTAACCAAAAGAAAGAGGAAATCCAAATCAACAAAATCAGAGACAAAAGTGAAAACATCACAAAAGACACCAAAAAATCCAGAACATAAAAATCAAATACTTTAAAACCTATACACAAGGCTAGAGAGATGACTCAGCAATTAAGAACACTGACTGGTCTTGCAGAGGACCAGGGTTTGAACCCAGTTTTTTTTTAAACCTATGCACAATTAAATTTGAAAATCTAAAAGGAATGAATTTTTTTAAAATTTATAATTGTTTTCATTTTATGTGTATGAGTGCATTGTCTGCATGTATGTGAATGCACGCCTGCCATGGGCTCATGCAATACCCAGGGAGGTCAGAAGAGGGTGCTGGATCACCTGGAACTAGAATTATGGATGGTTGTTATCTGCCATGTGGGTGATTGGGATCAAACTCAGGTCCTCTGCAAGGGCAGCAAGTGCTCTTAACTGTTGAACCATCTCTTCAGCCCCAGGGATGAATTTCTAAATTCAATGAATCCACCAAGATTAAATTAAGAGCATATCAACACTTTAAACAGACCCATAACAAATAAAGAAATGGAAACAGTAATAACAGTAATACAAAGCCTGCCAAATAAAAAAAATAAAAGAAACCCGACCCAGACACTAAACAAAATTTTACCAGTTCTTCAAAGAAGATCTATAGTAAACACTGCTTAAATTATTCAAAAAGATAGAAACAAAAGAATTCTCAAATCCATTCTATGAAGCCAATATTATTCTAATATCAAAACCAGATGAGGACCCAATAAAAAGAGAAAAGTACAAGCCTATATCCCCAATGAATACAGATACAGAAATTCTTAACAATATACTCACAAACCACATGCAGACATATATAAAAAGATTATCCATGATCAATTCACTTTATTTCAGAGATGCAGGGATGGTTCAATATATATAAGTCCATGAATATAACAAATCATATAAATAGACAAGGAGAAAAATCACATGATTATCTCAATAGATGCAGAAAAACCCTTTGGCAAAATCCAACGTGCATTCATCTTAAAAGTCCTAGAGGAAATTGGACTGTAGGGAAAATACCTCAACAAAATTAAAACTATATACAGCAAACCCACAGGCAACAATATTAAAAATGGAGAAAAAATGGAAGCATCCCCACTGAAATCAGGAACCAGACAAGGCCGTCTGCTATCCCCACTCTTTTTCAGTATAGTGCTTGAAATTCTAGCTAGACAAGTAAGACAAAAAAAGGAAATTAAAGGCATATGAATTAGAAAAGAAGCCTAATTGATTTTATTTGTAAATGATATCAAATTATAAACAAGAGATTTCAAAACTTCCACCAGAAAACCTCTAGAAATGTTTAACACTTTCAACAAAGTGGCAGGTTACAATACAATTTACAAAAATCAGTAGTCTTTCCATATACCAACAACAAGCAATCTGAGAAAGAGTTCATGGAAACTCTTTCATTCACAATAACTCAAAAAATACATCGAGGAATAAACTTAACCAAAGACACTAATGACCTCTACAATGAAAACTTTAAATTTTTTAAGATGGAGCTTGAGGAAGACAACAGGTGATGGAAAGACCTCCAGTACTGTACTCATGGATTGGTAGAATTAATATTTTGAAAACTGACCTTCTATCAAAAGTGATTCATGGATTCAATGCAATCCCAATCAAAATCTCCATGACATTGTGCACAGAAAATTCACATGGAAAAAAAAAGATAGCAAAGAAATCCTGAACAACAAAGAGAAATGCTAGGGTGCAGGGGGGATTGCTGTATTAGTTATCATACAATATTACAGAGCTATAGTGATAGAAAACAGCATTTTATTGCTGCAAACTTTGGCACATCATTCAATGGAACAAAACAGAAGACCCAAACATGAGAGCATGCAATTTCAGCCATCTAATATTTGTCTGTTTGAGGGGATTTTTTTGGTCTTTTTTGGGCTGGCCTGGAACTCACTGTGTAGACTGGGCTGGCCTTGAACTCACAGAGCTCTGATTACACCCGGCTAGTCATCTAATATTTGACAAAGTTGCCAAGAACACACACTGGAGAAATGACTGTATCTTCAACAAATGGTGCTGGAAAACCAGATCTCCATGTGTAGGAGAATGAAATCAGACCATTATCTATCATTCTGCACAAAAGTCGACTCCAAAAAGAATCAAAGACCTCAAAGTGAAACTTGAAACACTAAAACTGTTAGAAGAAATTATAGGCAGTGCCCTACAAGATAGAGACACAGAAATAGACTTTTTAATTGGAACTCTGTTACTCAGAAATTAACGTCAGCAGTCAAACACACCTGACAGAGGATTGATATTCAGAGTATTCAAAGAGCTCAAACAAGCAAAAAGGAAAAAAATATGATCCAATTAAAAATGGAGCCTAAATTTGAACAGAAAACTCTCAAAAGAAATAAAAATGTCTATGAACCACTTTTAAAAGTGTTCAAAATCCTTAGTAATTATGAGAAGCAAATCAAAAACACTTTACGATTTCCTCTTACTCCAGTCATAATAACTAAGATCAGGAGAACGAATGACACTAAATGCTGTCAAGGAAGTGGGGAAAGTTGAGCACTCATTCACTGTTGATGGGATTGAAAACTGCTGTAATAGAGACAGGTGTTATCAATGGTGACATGGGCAAAACAGGGTACCTTAGCTGGAGGGAAAGGAAAGTGCTATACAGGGGGAGGGAATGGAGAAATAAGGAGGTGTGAAAAACCAGAGGGAAATGTATTAGTTCAAATGGCTACTGAAAAAAACACACACATATATATATATATATATATATATATATATATATATATACATACATGGATAAAATCACACCAAGGATATATGAGGACACTAACTTCACTCACAAGGCCTTAACATATATGACAGACTGTGTGAAATCTCGCAAGGGTTGAATGGGGTGGTGCAGAGAGGGGAAGGGGTCTAAATATAATTAATATCTATTATATGAAATACACAGAAATTCTATAAAAATTAGAGAAATAAATTTAAAAGAAACTGAAGAATCTGTTAGAAAAAATAGCAGGCACATTAGAAAAGAAAATAAATCAATTAGGTAATAGCAAGGTATAAATTAAAATAAAACTGCAAAATGTATCAAGGAAGAAAAATCAAATATGTAAATTTTACAAGTTTAAAAGGATGTATAGATGCTGGTAAGATAGCTCAGTAAGGAAAGGCATGTGCTATGCAAGCCTGGTGACCTGAGTCCGTTCTCCAGAGCCCTCCTAAAGATGAAAGGGAATAATGGACTTCAGAATGTTGTCCTCTGTCCTACACACACATGATATAGCACATACACTAACACACATATGAAATAATAAAAATTTTTTCTTAATGTATAAATGTATAATGTATAAATTTTGTGCATTTCATTTAATACATCTTTTTTTAACATTTTGTTTTTTTTTATTTTTTGTGTTTGTGTGTACTGCCTGTATGTTTAAATGCACCTGTGTCATGCAATGCCTACAGAGGTCAGAAGAGGGAGTTGGATCCCCTGGAACTGAAGTTATGAATGGTTCTGTTGGAACTGAACCTGAGTCTTCTGTAAGAGCAGCCAGGACACATAACCACTGAGCTATCTTTCCAGCTCTGATACAATGCATGTCAATCATATCCAGACACCCCCTCACCTATCTGCACCCCCTATAGTGCCCCCAACTTCATTTCCTGCATTCTGTCATACATGTTAAGGCATACTGAATGAAGTTTGTGTCCCTCAATGTGACTTCATCTACTGGAGCCTTGTCAGCCTATCTAGAGTCACTCCTCCAAGGATAATCAACTCTTACTCACTCAGCAGCAATCAGTTGCAAATTGTTTCCTGGATAAGGGTAGGGCCTCCTGCCCATTTCTAATAATAAATAATTTCAAAGTAAAGAGGAAAAAAAGAGTTTTATAAGGGGGACATGGAATAACTATTTTGTAACTACAATTTGACATACTGTTGATAGGTGGGAATGCTGGAGAGAGAGAGGGTGGCGCGGATGGAGGAAGGCACCGAGGCACAGATGGAATTCTCAGCGGGATACAGATTTATTTTGCA
>NW_008355363.1:5779705-5780107 GCF_000622305.1 Nannospalax galili | reverse complement strand
GGGAGAGATGGGAGGGGTGTCCTGTCCATGAGAGGATGTAGGGGCGGGGGTATCTGAGGCAGGGTCTGGAATTGAAGTAGAAGCAGATACAGGAGGGGTAAATGGGGTATTTGAGGTAGAAGTCAGACTTGGGGAGACTATGGAGTATTTGGTAATGAGGTGTTTAAGATTTTGGATTTCCTTGAATAAAGGGGAATTAAGAGAGTGAGTGTCAGACTCAGAATGCTGAGGAAGGGAGGGGGAAGATAGCAGAGAGGGAGTTTGAGGCAGAGAAGGGAGGGGAGTTGGGCTGGCCCCTGGCCTGGAAGGCAATGGAGGGTATAGTGATGGGAGGGCAGGGGGAGGACTTGTTTGTGCCTCTGGCTTGGGAGCAGGGGGGTCTTGGGGCTGGGTTCTGATAGG
>NW_008355363.1:5752305-5779426 GCF_000622305.1 Nannospalax galili | reverse complement strand
TGCCTATAAGGATCCATAAAATAATTTGCCACAGTTTAAACTCTGTATGGTGGGGTTTGAGGGTGTGATAATATGATTGACTTGAAAAAATCTATTTATTTATATATCTATCTATATCTATTTATATATTGTTACATATATATGAAACAATAATAATCAAAGAAGATTTAAAGACCTCAGCTGGTGGGTAGGGGAACAAGGAGGAAGCTTACAGGGAAGAGAGAGGGAGAGAGAGAAGAGAGAGGAGAGAGAGAGAGAGAAAGCAGGAAGAGAAGGGTTTGACTTAGGTCACGTAAAAACGAGAACAAGAAGAATCAGGCAACAAAAGAAAAGCATCCTTTTTTTATTGCTGATTAGAGTTAAATTCCCGAACCCCAGGGCAGCATCCTGCAATCACTGGAGAGGGGGGGGGAATACGAGTTGTGCGTGTCCCTGCCAGTGACCACAGCGTCCTGTAGTC
Organism: Nannospalax galili; assembly: GCF_000622305.1. Taxonomy (NCBI): domain Eukaryota; kingdom Metazoa; phylum Chordata; class Mammalia; order Rodentia; family Spalacidae; genus Nannospalax; species Nannospalax galili. The sequence continues at coordinate 5,778,966 of NW_008355363.1, read as the reverse complement.
AAAGGCAGGGCAGAACCTCCCACACACCGGTGTGATTTCTAGCGAGTAAAAATGAGTTAGGAGAGGTTTTGCAATGTGGTGTGTGCCCAGCCAGTAGGAGCCAAAGTATAAGGAAACAAGGTAGTGGGCCCGGAGGCCCAGATGGACCAGGAATGGAGAAGAATGGAGAGGCCTAGATGCAGCTCAGAGTAGCTAGTGAATGGAGGCAGAGGAGAGAGGGAGAGCGAGCAAGAGAGAGAGAGAGAGAGAGAGAGAGAGAAGATGAGATGCTAGGGGAAGGCAAAAGATGGCAGGAGCGAGGATAGGGAAAAGGATTTGAGTGCGACGGGGAGGCAGGTCTGACTCCCAGGTGGGCGTGGACAGACACAGTAACTGTGCCGGGCAGTTCAACAGTCGCAGAAACCAGTGCTGTCCAGTGGCCTTGAGTGAGGTCTGGGAGTGACTGAATTTGATTGGAAAGGAGATGAAAAGAAAACTGGCAGAGAGTAGTGAAGGGGAAAAGAGAGAGAGAGAGAGGGAGAGAGAGCTGAAAGGAATGGGAGAGGGGAGAGAGACAGAGGGTGGAAGTGTACCTTAATGCCGAATCAGTGGTGTTTGCAGCAGTCAGTAACGACAAGTGAGTCTGAAAGTTTTACATGCGAGGTCCCTTGACGTAAGAGCCGGTTTCGGCACCATCTGATAGGTAAAAATGTTGGGAGAGAGCAAGCACGGATGGATGGAGGAAGGCACCGAAGCACAGATGGAATTCTCAGCGGGATACAGATTTATTTCACATGGGGCACCTTTCCCTCAGAAAGAGCTGGTTTCAGCACCATCTGATAGATAGGAATGTTGGAGAGAGTGAGCAGCGGCGTGGATGGAGGAAGGCACCGAGGCACAGATGTAATTCTTAGCGGGATACAGCTTTATTTTGCATGGGACACGTTTCCCTCGGGGAAGGGAAAGATGTCAGCCCACGGGCTATGAGCTGGGACTTTATATATGGGGGATTTATGGTGTAGAAGGGAGGAATGTTTGGGGGAGAAATCAGAGAGGGGGAAGCAGGTAGGATTAGGGTCTGGAAGTGTTTACTTTTTCCCTCTTAAGATAAGAGAAAAACAGCTTTTAAAATCTCTGGTTATCAGGTAGAATCTGCTTATCTTATTTTTGGAGATCAGAGGAAAGGCAGGCTGCTTCTCAGCAGAGTTTGTTTCCCTTGACTTCAAAGGTCAAGGTGAGGTCCCTGTTGGGGAGGGGGGAAACTGCTGCTGTTTGGAACCCTAACAACTGTAATAGTGTAGATGTGTATCTCCTACTAATTTTTGTCTAGTGCTGCATAATCTTTCTGTAAAAATAAGTGATTATTAGGCAATGGACTATATATTTAGTGCATAGAATTCAGTTGCTTCAGTGATATTGTTTATGAAATTATCAACACTCTCCAGGCTATCAACATGCCCACTATTTCACAAAGTTTTTTCCCCTCTCCTTTCATGATAATTTGATTGTGTGGTTAGAATACATAAAATCCATCTACTTAACACATTTAATGTATATTGTAGAGTATATTTTCAGAAAGCACTTTGTTTTGTTTTAAAACCTTTTTCTTTAATATTTGCCTGAGAATATGTGCACTAGAATTTCAGCTTCTTGGAATTCTAGAAGTCAGTAAATACTGAAACCAAAACATAATTTAAAAAATAAATTAATAAATTGTGGCATATTATACAAGGGAGTCTAAGCAACTAAATTGAAGATAAGTAGATTCTAAGAATCACATATATAAATATTTGTGTTAAAATACCATTTATAAAATGCACATTTAAGAAAATGCTCTTTGGTGCATCGATTAGTAAAATCATCCTAGGTATAATATCATATTCTTTCAGTGTAATAACATAGCCACCAAAGGAAAGCACATAAATGATAAACTTAAGATTCAGTGTAACTGTTTTGGGAACAAGGTCTCACTTTGTAGCCTAGGCTATACAGGTGTTCTCAAAATCACCATCTTTTTTTTTTTTGGTGTTGGTGGTGGTGATGGCTAAATATTGTGCTTATATTTACATGCCATTAAAATACACAATTACAAATGCTTACAATGATAAATACTATTGTATCTCTCTTGCCACCTTAAATGATGAATTATCAAACCATAATTAGTAATTAAATGCTTACTATGAGTACAACATTGAGTGAAAGATAAATGTGTCCACAATAGGCCTTCTAAAGGCCATGTTACTCCTGAGACAAGCAGGGAAACACTCTACTCTGCAATGCTAATGCAATTTCTAGACCTAGCCAGACCTTACAACATACTTAAGATCAACTTCAGGGAATTTGGAACACATTAAAAATAACATATTTTCTTCTTTTTCTCTTTTTGATTTTTTTGAGACTATTGAAAGGAAGTAGTAAGTCCCAGGAGCTTTGTTGTCAGAATAACTGTACACAAAAAAACACAAGCAGAAGTCCCCAAGGCAATGATGGTCCTGTTTCACTGTTATTTGCCCTTTGGTCCTTCATCTTCTAAGCACGTAAATGTACTTTAAATGATATTAGACATTTATTAATATCACAAATGCAAGTGTGAATAAATAAACACAGCATCTTTTATCTCCATGTCTCTGAATTACAAAAAAGTGCTAAATGTCTCTTTATGGCCTGTTGCCACAGCTGTCCCACTTCCAGTTTTAAACACACCATAACATGATCTTCCAAAATCCTTGTTGACCTACAGCTCATCCAGTTAGAGAAACTCTGGGAAAAAAGTCGTACTTGTACTGTCTGTAATCTATGAAAGGTGAGGGTGGTAACTGGCTTGGAGGCAACTGGAAGTGGTCTTCAGCAAACTGAGGGAAACTGTGCAGAGGCTAGTCTTGTCAACAAGATACCAGTTCCTTCAATTAAAGTCAGGAGAATACCAACATCACAGCTGAATCACTATCTTAGTCCCTGTGACTCCTCAGTGCTGAGAAGATAGGTATGTGCTAGCTACCACTTGAAGAATGTTAATTACATCTCAAGGGTAAGAAAGGTTATGGGTACAAGAAGAGAACAGAAGCTTCTATTTGTACCTGTGATATTGGATGTCTAAAATGATGCAATGAGTTCTCAGCTGATCAACAGCAAAACATTTTTAGGGATTGGATTATTGGTATCTGAAATATAATCCTATAGCATTACCCATAAACAAAGCATGTTAAATATTTTTGTATGGTATTATACATACAATTATGATACGTTTCTAAAACTGCACATTTGACAAGAGGAAAAGAAAGAGTAAAGAATATTTTAGGCACAAATATGGAAAGATCCACAAAGTTCTATTAAGAAAGGAAAGGAAATAGTATGTCCTGTGTAGTGACCACCTGTTAATCCCAGCATTTTGAAAGCTGAAGCAGGAAGATTGGAGTAAGCTCAATGCCAGCCTTGGATGCATAGCATGATGTTGTCTCAAAATTTTTTACTGTACATATCTGGGGAGTGGTTGTATTTGGTTACTAAATAGTATCAAGAAAAATATTTTTGAAAGGAAAATGGAAGATGCAATTTATAGTTTTCTCTCAATTCTATAATAATGTGTGCATTTATATTTACTTGGGTAGATGGTACAGGATGGATACACACAAAATATTCATGTAAGGTTGTAAGAAAAATTACTGGATGAAACTAAAGTTAAGAGTGTTTTGCATTTTCATACCTTTTACATTTGAAATATGTGAATATATTGTGAAGTAAAATCATAAATCCAAACTCAAATTTTAAATATATATCAACTTAGCAAATTCATTTAGACATTAAAATTAATCATCTGTGGGCTGAAGAGATGGCTCAGGGAGTGGTTAAGGGCACTGGCTGCACTTGCAGAGGACCTGGGTTCAGTTTCCAGCACCACATGGTAGCTAACAACTGTTTTTAACACCAGTTCCAGGGAAATTCAGTGCCCTCTTCTGACCTCCATAGGTATTGCATGACATGGATGCACTTACATGTATGCAGGTGATACACTCATGCACATAAAATAAAAATGATAAATTTTTAATTATTCAGCTGTACCATGGCAATTACTAAATGTACATCCAATATATCCTATAGTATCAAGTTACATAGGAATATAGTTAGTAACTTGCATCTAAATCTGATACACAAAACAATGAAATCACTGACTTTGGCTTTAGGAAAAATATTTGGAAAGAGTTTATATACTGAAAATTATATTTCCTTAACAGACTTTGTGACCACACAAAATGAATGAATACTATCACAAAAATTCCAAAATGTGTATTAATATGAGAGAAAAAAAAGATTATTTCTGAAGTTATTTCGGCTTATAAGGGAAAGTTATAAGGGGAACGATAAAGAGAAAGAAAACTTGATGAAGATGGCATGTGAACCAAGATTTCAGTAATAGTTAAGATATGAAGTTATAAATTAGGCCAAGAAGAAAAAGCCATTATATTTAGAACATCATAAGACAAATGGTAGGGTAATTCTATTTACTAAAATACAGCCCAGAAAGATCATAGTGCCTACTACAACTTTAATATTATAGCTTCAAGGAAAATTTCTTAATTCTATGAAAAATAATTCAATATGAAGGCCAGTTAACTGAATCATTAAAGTTGTCATGACCTCATTATGCCAAAATCAGATGGACACATTTGTATCTTTCCACAATGTCAGAATTTATGGAATTATAAATCACAAGTTTTAGCAGATTCAATGACAGCAATTTGTCATATAATCCACTTACCTTGGATCCTCTTCAAGGATAATGCAGGTTCCAATCTTAAAAACTAATATTAATTCTCATATCACACAGTAAATATTTGGGTTACAGATTGAATAAAAGCTTAAGAGGTTGGGGTATAGCTCAAGAGGATTCAGAAGTGGGGAGAGAAAATTCTCTATTAAGAAGATAATGAGAGAGGCTATAGAGATGGCTCAGAGGTTAAGAGCACTGACTGTTCTTGCAGAAGACCCAGGTTCAATTCCCAGCACCCACAAGGCAGCTAACAACTGTCAGTAACTCCAGTTTCAGGGGATCTGATGCCTTCTTCTGACCTCCAAAAGCATTGCACAACATGGGTGGACTTAAACACATGCAGGCAATACATTCATACATACAAAATAAAAATAATAAAATATATTTTTTAAAAAAAGAAGATAATGAGCCAGATAAGTTCAAAGAATAATTTGCTAGAGCTTCTGAGGTCAGGTTTGAGAGGAAGCTACAGAGTTCAGCTGCTAGGTAAAAGGCTGAACTGGACCTAAAGCAAGAAAGCAGTCAAGAGCAGGCTCAGATGGAGGAACAATTAGATGGTTAGGCAGTAGATTAGGCTGCCTCAAGAGGAGAGATCAAAATGAGTTAGAGTCCTCAGTCCTTGATATACAAACCAGGTATCAGATATTAGGTTGCTGTGAATGGAGTCATGCTGTTTCATTTTAGGTGTTCACCATGTTATGCGAGGGTGGTGAACCATTTTCTTATGATGGCACCATGTCTGATAAGTTTTGGGCCCTGTGTCATATGATTTAATATGAACATATGTCCTCACAATTTCATTTCAACCCAGTAAACTTATAGGATTGCTCCCTTTCTATTCTTAGGAATAAGCCATTTATCAATCAGTCTGTGCTTGACAGATGATACATTTCTAGGTCCACCCAGGGGCTGCGGCCATCATCATCCATCTCTCTCAAAACTACTTGCAAAAGCATCTTAGGGCAATTCACAGCCTGAAAACAAAACACTGTTTTATACAACATGGAGTGACTTAAAATAGGGCATTGGCTGATCTCGGCAGTTCTTTAGCAATGTACTATTGTTAACCTTAATATAAGTATTTCCTTAGATTTTTGTGATACCATTTATGTAATTTTTCAGTCATTCAGATTTCTACAAAAAGTATTCTAGGGGGAAAAAGCAATCATTACAAAGATCTTAAGACAAAAAGGTACTTGTGCTTAAGAACAGGGAAAGAAGGCAATATTACTTTTCAGTATAGAAAATGACTTCACATTGACATAAAAGATAGTGTCTTAGCAGCATAGAAAACAATTTCTTTTATCTGCTACTGGGTATCAACAACATACGTAGCAATGAAATGAAGAAATATTTTCTGTTCAGAGAGGTCATCAGGATATTCAGCATTGCCCTTTTAATTGACTTGTGTTCTGGGGGGTCTTGGCCATTGCCAAATGTGAAATGTCAAATAGCAATACCAAATTCAGAATGTAGCACAAATCAGTTCTTTCCCTGTCCTCATTTCACTGAATAGCAGCAGAATACTATTGAAATATTTCACACCCCTTCTTACTCCCTCCCATCTCAGATTCATCATGAAATCTGACCACTCTACTAATAAAAAGGCCCCAGATTCACCCGCTTCCTATAACTTTATTAACATCATTTCTTGTGTTCTTACACTCACTCTGGTAGAAAATAACTACATATAAAATTGTCTAGTAGCATTGATTCTTGACTATTTTGCCAAAGTGTTTATTTAAAGTATAATTCAGATTGTTAATGTTATTTTTTATTTCACTTAGAATAAAGAAAAGTCTTGCATAGTTCAGGCATTAAATATCTCCTCCTATGGACCTTTTATATGTCCATACACTGACTGTCCATAAAGCCAACTTAACCCTCTTTCTGACCTCTCCTTAAATTCCCGACAACTTTTACAAAATCACTTGCTAATTAAAACTCTGGTTGACCTAGCCTACCATGTCAAATCCATAATATGGTATCATCTACTTTCCTGCATAGATCCTATCTTAATTAGTTACCTCTCTGTTCCTGTAACTACTATTTGAGAAAATTGATTCATGAGGAAAAAGGCTTCTTTGGGCTCATGGTTTTAGAAGTTTTAGTTCACAGTCAGTTTGTCCTATTGCTTTTGGACTTATGTTGAGGCAACAGATGATTGTAGCAGTACATGGCAAAAATCACTGTCTTTACAACCTGCATGTAAAAATGAGAGTGAAATAAGGAAATCAGAGCCCCAGAATCTCCTTCAAAGGCATACTGCCAATTATCTACCACCACTCACTAGACCTTATCTCAAGGTGTCTGCTACTTCCCACTAGTGCCGTGTGGGGAAACCAGCCTTTAACATTATGGACCTTTGGGGAACAAAAAAAAAAAAAAATCAAAGCAGTATCATTCTGCCCTGGTCTTTATTCTCTCATGTCCATCCCACATTGAAAAATGAATCCAGCCCATCTCCATAAGTGCCGTAAATGTCTTAAATGCCCCAACATTACTCATCTAAAACATTGCCTAACACTCAATGTAAACCTTACTGTCAGCACCTCTAAGAAATCAGAAAACACATTAGATATTTTCAAAATACAATGGTAAACATTCTGTGTCCAAAGGAAGAGATTGAGGAATATGAAGGAATCTGTTCAACATATGAAACCACAGCATGGCAAACAATAAATTATATAACTGCTTTTGTATGGCATCCAGGGCATTAGAACAGCATGTAAACTCCTAAGAGCTTAAGCACTCCTGACTCACTTGATTTGGAGGTTTCTCTGAGTGGTTCTGCATACTGTCCCTCAGCAGGCCTTCCACATTCCTGCCATTTCTCTCATTCTGGGATCTCTAGTGAAGCTTCATTACTTAGGAATTTTGATGCCATAACATACTGCTTAGCCTGTCAGAGTACTCTTTAAAACCTCAGCAACCTAACTGAGCATTCTACATATCTACAAAATCAGCATCATGTGGATAAAGCAGGAGCTATTCCTGGGCTTGCCTGAGCTATCCTTTTGAGTGGCTTGCTGGTCAAACATGAGAAAAAAATTTCCAGGAAGCCTCTGGGGTGAGAAGGGTGCCTGGGACTCTTATCCAAGTCAGTGTCCTGAATGTTTGTAACACAATTTTGAATTTCTACATCTCTGAATTTGTAATGTCCTCGACTTTGTGAATTTCTGATATGCCATCTAGGCATCTTTTCTACTGTCCTGATGCAAAATAGTTGACCTCTTTTCAATGTCACTGATCTTCTTAGCAAAAACATTTATCTTGGCTCCAACTTTAAATGCTGTTCTGACCAAATTAGTTTTTACTAGAATTTTCCAGTCTACTCATCTGTGTTTTAAATTCTGATTATAAATTTGAATACAAGTAACAACTAATACAGAGATGACTGCCTGACTACCTCTATACCTTTCAATTTCATTCTTCAATCTCATTATTTAATAAAGTCTCAGTACATGAATAGAAATGCAGTAATGTTTGTTACCACAGAGTAATTCATGTGGCCTCTAATCTAATTCCATGAAACTTCATCAGCATAGTCTCTGTTTCAATTCCTATTAATATTCTGGTCTTCAGAGACACTACCAGAAGCATCTAATCATTTATGCACACAACACTGTAGTTTGTAATTGTTTTTCCTGTTGCCTCACTCTACTTTTCTAGGCTCTTCCTGAAAATCAGTTACAAATTCTCTTCCACTTCCTTCTAGGTATCATTTTAGCTACCTTATTTCTCAATCCTAATTTTCTGTCATCTTTCCATTACTACAATATATAGCTGATGTCAACACAAAAGCATACCTCTTACCTCAAAGGGAATGAGAGATAGTTTATTCTGGAGCCAAATATGAGTGACCATGGCCCAGGAACAGAGATTCAGGTTACCATAAACTCCATGTTTCAGCATGGTAACAGTTTTGAAATGGGGGAGAAAGAGTGTCCCCTAGAGGGTTCTTAGTCTCATTCATAAAATAATTTAAGAATGGACACAAACAAAAGCTTTAGGATATTTTTATTAGAATTTTTTTGGGGGAAGCAGGTCTTTTTGAGACAGGGGCTCCCTATAGCCCCAGCTGACCTGGAACTCACTATGTAGACCAGGCTGGCCTTGAACTCACAGGGATCTGCCTGCCTCTGCCTCCCAGGTGCTGGGATTAAAGAGATGCACCACAGTGCCTGTCTAATTTTATTAGAATTTTAACAAAAATTCTCAGGGCAGGCAAGCTGGTAATCTCAGTAGCTGCCTTGAGGAGAATGGATGGGAGAAGCAAAGAAAGCCATGAAGCCATGCAGGTTTAGAGCCTGGCCATGGAGGTCAGACATGTGGATAACTGGAAGCCACATTCTGGGGAGAAGGAAGATTTAGAGAAAAAGTAAAGAAATACAAGATGCTAGGACAGTCCAAAGCATTAAAAAAAGCAAGTTTAGAGAAGGGGTAGGAAGAAGAAAAGGAGAGATTATGCTTTTCTGAAGAATACAGAGAAACAGGGATACTTACAGAGAGCTACATGTCTGTGATTAGATCCAGAAGCACTGCACTAGGAGGTGGGATTCCATCAAGAAAAGTTCACTAGCTCATTAACGCACTAGGTATTCCACCCATCTGTGTAACATGACTTAAGGCGAACCTGCCGTTCTAGGGGTGGTCCTATTGGCCTGTGATTGACCAGTGAAACTGGAAATGTTGAAATGTAGGTCTTCCAACAGTTAGATTTTATAGTCTTGAACAGTTAATCTTATGGGACTGTTTGCTACCCTATCAGTTTCATTATATTACATTTTTATAGTAATAGAACAAAGAAAAGTCATAAATCAAGACACTTTTCAAATACCGAATGTAGATACATTCAGAAGGCGGGTCATAGCAAAAGGGGGGGGGTTCCTACTATAGTTCTCAGATTACATTCTTAGCTTTTTGATTGGTGGGATCTGGTGGTCTCTAAATTAATATATTCCAAAAGGTTTTTATCTGTTAGCCATAGGAAATTAGGTCAGAAACAGAGATGGTCAAAGAAATGGCTATTTAGGGACTAAAGGTAGCCTGAAATCAGTGGTAATTAGGCTCTGGACCTACAACATTCCAGGTCTCCACAATCCCTGGAGCACTAATCAGTTGGTCAGCCTTTCAGAAAATTCATTGCAAGATGCAGGATTTTCTGGAAACTTACTCATTTGAATACACTGAAATCATTAACTTACTAAAAGAAAGAATTTGTTTGTGCTTACAGTTTGAGATTTTAGCTGATGAGGAATTGTCCCTACTGATTTTGTGCCTGTGGCATAAAAACACATTCTGCTGGCAGTCTATAGCAAAATTTCTTACTTCATGGCCAGGTTGTAAAAATGAAAGAGAAGACTAGAGTCCCAAAGTCTGCCTTCAGAGAACACTTAGTTACAGAAAAATTATTGAACAAAATACAACATCTTTTCAGTACAACAAAAAGAGTAACTCTCATTATATTAGGTTTACAACGAATGTCCCTAAACACAATATATTATATATAGAAATATTCAGCTCACATATTCAGTGGCAAAATGTTGAAAGCTTCTTCCTCTAAAATCTGGAGTAATAATGCCCACCGCCACCAGTTCTGTCCAATTAACTGTTAGAAGTCCTTGAGCAGACAATTAGACCAAAGAGGGGGAAAAGGCAACATAATAAGAGAAAAATGAAATACTATTTTTTACTGATTAGTCTATAGCGCAAAACATAAATATTGCAACAAAAATCGTTATAAATTATAAACAATATGAGAAAGTTGCAATATAAAAACAATAACACATTTATGATAGCTAAAATCAGAAATAAAAATAGTTGGGGATACATTTAAAGAAGGAACTCTAAGGTCTGTACACAGAACTATATAACATTGATGAGGATGTGGGCACAACGGAAAGCTACTCATTATTCATGGATTAAAAGAATTAGTATTGCAAAATTTCTACACTATCTAAAGCAGTCCACTGAATAAATGAAATGTCTATCAAAATTTCAATAAATTTTAAAATTCAAATGAAAATAGAATTGTCTTGAATACCCAAGGTAGTCCTTAGATAAAAAACAACAAACCTGAGGTATCATTCTCCCTGATTTCAACTATACTGACAAGGCATAGTAAATTAAGCTGCATGCTACTGGCAAAAATGCATGGACAAATAGAACAGAACAGTGATTCCAAAGTGCCCCACGAAGGCTATCAATTGATTTTAACAAATATGCCAAGAACATGCAATGGGAAAATAATATTCTCTTTAATAAATACTATTGTAAGAATTGTATGGTGACATGCAGAAAAGTGGAGTTAGTCTCTTTATCAGAATAACTTAAAATGGATTAATGTTTTAAATATAGAGCAGAGACTGCAAAATCACAGAAAATGTAGCAGAAAATTGTACAACTTTGGTCTGGGAAATAATTATTTGGATTTAACCACAAAATTACAAGCAATGAAAACAAAAATAGACAAATGAAATTGTATGAAACTAAAACATCTGCACACCAAAGAAAATAAGAGTGAAGAGAGGGACCAGAGTGGTTACATATATTACGCACATAGAGCACATATTTTATTTCATGATTTTGTATTAAATCAGACCTCAGAAATTAATACAATTGTAGATTCCCTAATGAAAATTTTAATTAAAATTATAAAAAGGATTACATAGTTTTTTTTTTTTTTTTCAGATGGGATAGTTACAAGATGTTAATGTATGACTATTTTGGTTCAAAAGAAGCAGCCCTGAAATTTATGTTATTGTCATCTCCACATACTTAGCACCTAATATTTCTGTGCATGTCAGTTAGCCTTTTATAGTCTAGGAACTGTGACTGGAGTCTACATTACAAAAACGGGAAGACAGTAATTTTGAGAGCTGATGAATAAAATCACCATCTCAATTTAGTGAGGAAGTATAATTGAAACTCTATAGTAGCTCTCAGAATTCTCCTTATATTACGAAATCCCAGGCACCACCATTATAACCTTAAAAATATTTATTTTGTTCACCTGTTTCTCTTGTCCATCTCATTTTCCGTTTCCATGCTATAACTTCTGGATATCCTCATCAAACCAAATTACTTAAATTTGATTTATTTTCCCAGTATCTCCTTTTGGAAGAACTCTAAAATATTCTACTATATTCTAATATAGTAGTAGACTATGTTCTAATATATTCTAATATATTAAAGGCATCTCACCCAATACAATCTGAAGAAAAAAAGGGTTTGGAATTTTTTAAATGTCTGCACCGTCAACAGTGAGAGACAGAGAAAGCAATAGATAATGACTATGGACTTGTATTTCTTTTACAGTTATTCATTCAAAATAATTGACTACATATATGTGCTTTGACAGACACTACAGAGTTGAATAAGAAGTTCTTAACTGTGGAGAACTTAAAATTAGTTGAGAGGCTGGGGGCACCCACGGCGCCCCCCCAAGGGATATGTGGGGGAGGCGCGGCTGGAGGCCGGAGGAGGTCCTGGAGGGTAGCGAGGGAGGGACCACCACACCCTGCTTAGCTGGACAATGGGTCCTCTTATGGGAACAAAGCGCTTACATCACTTCCGTGGTTGTCAGCCGCCATTTTGGGGACTCGCTCAGAGGAGCTGGTCTTGTCTGCTGAGGGAAGATGCCACTGGAGCGGCTCCGTCCACCCGCCCGCAGCCGTAGCCAGGACCCATGAGTTGAACAGCTGCTCCCCGGCCGCCGCCCTCTTGGCCCCCCTCCCCCTCCGGTCCGCGCTCTCGGGGATTTGGCCTCTCCTCAGACACAGCTCCCTCTTTTGGTCGAAGCCTCAACCTCATGCCCTCTGCACCAATAGCCTCCTGCCACTCTGAGGCACCTGCCTCGACCCCGGTCCGCAGCCATCCTGGCAGTCATCGCAGTGCCGCAGCAGCCTGGCCCCCAAGCACGACCACCCCCCTGGGTAGGCCCGGAGGCCAAGCCTAGAAATCATGTTCCAACTTCCTGTCAACAATCTTGGCAGTTTAAGAAAAACGCGGAAAACTGTGAAAAAAAATACTTAGTGACACGGGGTCGGAATACTGTAAAGAACACAAAGAAGATTTTAAACAGTTTGAGGATGTAGGACAGTGGGACCCTTCGGTTTAAAAAAAAAAAAAAAAAGAACAGGACTATCGGACAAAACTGTTTTGTTGCAGCGCTTGTCCATTTTCCTCAAAATTCTTCTCTGCATACAAAAGCCACTTCCGGCATGTGAAGGCTTCAAAAATAACATTCTCCTTAATTGCCCCATTCAATGAAGACAAAAAGACTTTGGAAACACATATTAAGATATTTCATGCTCCAAACTCCAACGCACCAAGTAGCAGCCTCAGCACTTTCAAAGATAAAAACAAAAATGTTGGCCTTAAATCGAAGCAGGCTGATAGTGTAAAGCAGGCAGTTCATTACTGTAAGAAGTGCACTTACCAAGATCCTCTTTATGAAATAGGCAGCACATTTATCGTGAACATTTTTTACACGTGGCAGCACCTTACATAGCAAAGGCTGGAGAAAAATCACTTAATGGTGCAGTTCCTCTGGGTGCAAATGCCTGTGAAGAGTGTAATATTCACTGCAAGCAATGCCCTTTCATGCCAAAGTCCTATGAAGCTTTGGTACAGCATGTCATCGAAGATCACGAAAGGATAGGCAATCCGGTCACTGCCATGATCGGACACACAAATGTGGTGGTTCCCCGATCCAAACCCTTGATACTGATTGCTTACAAACCTTGAGAGAAAAAAACCTTGGGACTCCCACCGAGAACTGGCTCCCTTGCTTCTGGAAATGTCTGGTCCTTGCCATCACAGCAGATGGTGAATCCACTGTCAATCAAAGCCCAACTTTAATTCCTTGGCGGACATTATGTCCAGTGTTCAGCTGCAGCAGAACAGCTACGGAGACAACTCTGTGGGTTAGGGTCAGAGCTATGGTGTTGGACAGTCCGTGAGGCTGGGTCTGGGTGACAGTGCACCAGTTTCCATCCCTCGGCAGTCTCAGTCTGTGAAGCAGTTGCTTCCGAGTGGAAATGGAAGGTCTTATGGGCTTGGGGCAGAGCAGAGGTCTCCAGCCCCAGCCAGATACTCCTTGCAGACTACTAATGACTCCCCTCCTGTCCGGCAGTTACAGACTCCTTCCATCTCCCAGTCACAGGCATCTAGAGTATTGAGTCAGTCCAGTTCCAAGGCTCCAGTACGTGGCACAACCCCTCCCCGGAACAAACATTGTGCAATTCAGAAGTGGAAAATATGTGCAATCTGTAATGAGCTTTTTCCTGAAAATGTCTATAGTGTGCACTTTGAAAAGGCACATAATGCTGAGAAAGTCCCAGCAGTAGCCAATTACATTGTGAAAGTACACAATTTTACTAGCAAATGCCTCTACTGTAATCGCTATATGCCCACAGATACCTTGCTCAACCATATGTTAATTCATGGTCTGTCGTGTTCGTATTGCTGTTCAACCTTCAATGATGTGGAAAAGATGGCTGCACACATGAGAATGGTTCACTTTGATGAAGAGATGGGACCTAAAACGGATTCCACTTTGAGTTTTGATTTGACTATACAGCAGGGCAGCCACACCAACATCCATCTCCTGGTAACCACATACAACCCGAGGGATGCCCCAGCCAAATCAGTTGCTTACCATGCCCAAAATTATGCTCTAGTTCCTCCAAAGCCACAGCCAAAAGTTCAGGAAAAGTCAGATGCCCCTGTTAATAAAAGTTCACCTCAAGCTGCAGTGCCCTATAAAAAAGATGTGAAAACTCTTTGCCCTCTTTGCTTTTCAAACCTAAAAGGACACATTTCTGACGTGCTTGCGTATCACTTACAAGAGAGACACCAAGTTATTCAGACAGTTCATCCAGTTGAGAAAAAGCTCACCTACAAATTTATCCACTGCCTTGGTGTGTATAGCAGCAACATGATCACCTCAACCATCACTCTGCATCTAGTCCACTGTAAGGGCCTTGGAAAGACCCAGAATGGCCAGAAGACAAACTCACTTTCTCAGCTCAATCAGTCTCCAGTTCTGGCCCCTGTGAAGCACACCTGTGAACAAATGGAGTTTCCCTTGATGAAGAAGCAGAAGCTAGATGATGATGGTGATTTCCCCCAGCTTCTTTGAAGAGATGCCTGAAGAGCCCGTGGTTTTAGCTGTATATCCCAAGGGTCACAAAGATGATTCTTATGAAGCCAGGAAAAGCTTTCTAACAAAGTACTTCAACAAGCGGCCCTATCCCACCAGGAGGGAAATAGAAAAGCTGGCAGCCAGCCTGCGGCTGTGGAAGATTGACATTGCCTCTCATTTCAGTAACAAGAGGAAGAAATGTGTTCGCAATTGTGAGAAGTACAAGCCTGGTGTGCTGCTGGGGTTCAACGTGCAAGAACTAAATAAAGTCAAACATGAGATGGATTTTGATGCTGAGTGGCTGTTTGAAAATCATGACAAGAAGGACTCAAGAGTCAATGCCAGCAAGACTGCTGACAAAAAGCTCTACCGTGGGAAGGAAGATGACAGCTCATCAGATAGTTTTGGAAAATTTGGAAGAAGAATCCAATGGGAGCAGAAGCCCTTTTGACCCTATTTTTGAAGTTGAGCCTAAAATCCCTAGTGATAACCCAGAGGAACATGTGCTCAAGGTAATTCCTGATGACACTTTAGAATAAGAGGAAAAGCAAGAGCAAAAAGAGGAGGATGGTTCAAAATACGAAACTATCCATTTAACTGAGGAACCAACCAAACTAACGCATGATGCCTCTGACAGTGAGGTAGACCAAGATGATGCCGTTACATGGAAAGATGGTGCTTCACCATCTGAGAATGGGCCTGGTTCCCAGAAATGTCAGACTTTGAGGATAATGTGTGTGAAATGAAACCAGGAACCTGGTCTGATGAGTCTACCCAGAACAAAGACACAAGGAGCAGTAAGCCAGCTGGCAAAAAAAGAGGCTTCCATGCAAGGTGACCCAGAGCAATTGAAATGGAGGAATAGTTCTCATGGAAAAGTTAAAGGGTTTTGGTTCAAGGACCGTCACAGTGGGAAAATGCATCTGAGAATGCTGAGCCTTTATCGAACCCCCAGATTGAGTGGCAGAATAGCACAATTGACAGTGAGGATGGAGAACAGTTTGACAGCATGACTGATGCAGTAGCTGAGCCGATGCATGACAGCTTAACCGGAGTTAAACTGAGTGGCCAGCAGGCCTGAGGGCCTGTCTCCATAACACAGGACGTGCTACAGCCTAGACCTAGGCTGTCTTTCCAGTCTTGGCTGTAAAGCTGCCTTCTAACTGGTAATACTTTGGTCCAGCAGGCTGTAGGAACATGTTACCACTACAGTCCTGGTAGTTGTTTCTAATTCTATGACATGTAATTGATTGATCTTCCTTCAGACCCTGCTTTGGTAGACAAGGTAAAATGTGAAAAGCCAATAAGCTGGTGGTTCACAGTGCACATAGGGAAAAGCAGCAGTTTATTTTATCTGCCTTTACAACATTTCTTTCCTTCTGAAAAATGTTTGATTGAATATCCTTGAAAAATATTACCCTGATTCACAATGGTAGTATAGGGCCAACATACAAGCTACCACTCTAATGTGTATAGTAGACTTTGGGAAAATCAACCTTTTTTATATATTCGTTCTGAATACTTGATGTTTATATTTGTACAGTCTTTTAGACCTACTCAAGTGGTGCTTATGATACTGTTACTGTGTGCCCATCATGGATTTGTTCCTTTTTTTTTAAGTGTTACCCTTGCTATGTAATAAATGCTACATCTAGTTTACCTAGCAGAAGCTTGACCCTACACTAGTACAGACCTTTGGAAAGACTTAGTTTTTGCACATAACCTTGTACAATCTTGCAGCAGAGGCCAGCAACATAAAAAAATATATATATGGACTCTCTTGCATTATATATTTTCTTTCCTGTTCTGAGTATCCTTGACAATACAACTGTCAAAAACATTTTTCAGATCTCTTTCTGAGACCTTTTAAAGCTAAAATCACATGGAAGAATTGACTTTACAGCTACTAATTTTGACACCTTTTAGATCTGTAAGAGTGTGTTGTTTTGAAGCAGCAAGCACAGTTAGTGCTACAGTTGGGATATTTAATTTTCTCTTGAGTTGAATACCATGGGGAATATTCATTTATACCATCTAATATATGACACACCTTTGTAGTATGTATAATTTTGTAGTCTTTATTTCCCTTTGTATTCATTTTAAGCATCTAAGTAAATTGCTGTATTGTGCTTTAAAAATTAGGTGGAAAGATAAGGCGTGAACAAATAATTACAGTAAAGGAAATAATAGGCAGCAGTGTATCTATGAGACTAATAATATCCCAAGTCAAGGATTTCTGGGGAACTGTATAAAAGGTTATGAAAGCTTTTATCTTGAATAGTGTTTTTTGAAATTTACTAGCTAATCCACCTCTGACAATGCTGTTCTATGCAAAGTGGACAGTCTGATGAAAAGAACTAAAGCTATTGTGGTACATTTTTAGGGATGATATGAGGTTTATCAAGACACACTTAAATATAATAAACATATCACAAATGGAGATATAAAGTTTTGTCTTATATCAGGAAATAAAAATTAAATAATAATTTTGGTGTAATGTCAAGCTAAATAAATCATTCTTTAGCCTATGGTATCATATTTTGACATCGTCACCTTTCCCATTTTCAGGTGGGGACACTGTAGTATGATGAACAATTGATGATGCTTGTTTTCATTCAAGATTTTAAAGTTTTATCTAAAGACATGCTGAGCTTGATTACAGTCCATGACAATTTCCTGAAATTCTGACAAGTCATAGCTTTAACTTATTAGTTGTAAAACACAGACTTGTCAAAATAGAATTACTTTTAAATGGACATAATCTGTGAGTAGTAAAGTATGACTGTGACTCAATCTATAGAAAACACAGGGTAATGTTTAACTTAAAAAGCATATTAAAGTATATAATGAAACTTAGTATGACTATCTGTGACTGGTATACAGAAGTCTGAATGTATCAGATACTATGTTAATGCAGTATTTTGGTCATTTTCTTAATGATCTTGAAGGTGACTGACATACCCACAGTAACTAGAGTGTCTTGTTAAGATCTCTTAAATCCGACCAGCTTTTTACTTTCAATTATATCTTAAGGGTCATTAACTCACTAATAAGCAGTTATTATTATAAGTCACAGGTACAATCCAGATGTGGCAGGTTGGTTGGTTTGGAAAAAGAGCTGATATGAAATTACTCTTCAGACTGAGCTTTATTAGGGAAGAGACCCTTCTGAACACATGGGACCATGATCATAACTTGAATTAGGAGAGAGATAACATCACACCAGAGGCAACATAAGACAGGCTTTGAAGGGAGAGAGGGTGCCTTTTCTTGAAAACCTGGAGATAACCTTCATTAGGAGAGCTAAAGAGGGAAAGTAGGAAAAATCCTGCTGTGTCAAGCATGATAGTTTCCCTAAGGGAAAGACAGGCCCTTCATTTCCTCCTCACAAACCCAAAGAACATAGGGAGTTTTCAGAGTTCAATAGGTTTCTAGGGGTGGTAAGAAATTACACACTATAAGAATTTAATGTGGCTGAGTCTATGTGCCAAGGGGCATGGACTGTAAACTTATTTTTCAATTGAAAGAGAGGAAGGGGATGGAATTACTCATGGACTCAAGCTGGAGAAAGAGAACTTGCTATAGACAAAGAATAAAGGAGGATGTTGTTTAATTTCTGGGAAAGGAGAAGCAACTAGATGGTCTGATCTGTGATCTAGCAGTTACTGGTATCCATCCTTAAGGTTTTAAAAATACAGCAGCATTGGAAAGAAAAGGAAAAAAAAAAAACCTTTATTAGATTTATAGTCTTTTGCAGTGTTGCCTGATAGGAACTACCTCATGGGCAATAAGAAGGTCACTGCATATCCTGTTGAAAGATTGGGAAGTAGTCTGCTTCTCTTCTTTACCCTAGAACAGGAATAAGTGTAATAACACTGCAGTCCTGAGGTTCTCAGACTATAAGAGTTCGTTTTCACAGTGAAGTGTTGAATTTTTCAAGCGAGGCACCAATTTCTAAATGCAAAGCCACAGCAACTTTTAGCCCGAAAGCTTAAAATTTGTCTTTCTAGAAAAAAATTTTAACTTATTACAAAAATTTTATTTAAAGAATCACAAAACATGCATACCATCACCATTGCTGCAAGTTCATATGGGTGAGGATTTATGTAGAAATTCTATCCAGGGACATGCACTCTGAAGTCTCTTATTCTCTAAAACTCATCCTGTTGTGGCTTTCTATGTGCATCACACTTTGTTATATGAGGAAGCTTTGCTGGCGAGAGTTGAGGGATGTATTAGTATTCTCTCTACCCCTATTCCACTATGCTCCATGAGCCTTAGGTGTAGAAATTTCACTGTAAATGTATCACTTAAGGTTGGGCATCTTTGTGCATGATGGGTTGTGAATCTCTGTAAAAGCACAAGAAATTCAGTGGGGGGATGGCACAGATAGAAGAATGGGTCTAAATTTGATTAAGATCAGTTATATGAAATGCACAAACTTAATAAAATACTTAAATAAAAATAAATGAAAAGCACATACACACAAAGACTCATAAAATACTATTACCAGTAAGGTTGTAATAATATAATGGAAGTCTAGAGTCTACCAATATATGTATAAAAAATAAGAATAAAATTTTCTTTTTAAAAATTTTTTATTGAATTTTGTGTATTTCATACAGAAAATCATTTTTATATCCCTTTTCCTTTTGGCACCCTCCCATAGCCACCTCCCAACTTCATACATTCTGTCATTTGTGTTAAGGGCTATCATGTAAAGTTAGTTTCCCCAAGTGTCCCTTGGTGCAAGTTCATCCACTGGGATCTAGTCAACCTATCTAGAGTCCCTCCCATTAAGAAGATCAGCTCTTCCTCACCCACCAATAATCAGCTGCCAATAATTGTTCGACTAAGATTGGGGCCTGCTGTTCATTTCCACATTTCTGTGCTCTTTTTTTGTCTCCTTAAGTTTGCATGGGTCTTATGCGTGCTGACACCATTGTTGTAGGTCTGAATTTATTTTCAATTGATATTAAATTCTATTCACACTTTCGGGGATTGATGTGAAAATTTTACATATTCTTTTTTTCAAGATATGTTTTTTATTGGAATTTTGTGCATTTCAAACTATACATATTAATCATATTTAGAAACCCTCTCTTCACTGCACTCCTCCATAGCCTGCCCCCAAGATTTCATGCATTCTGTCATATATGTTAAGGCCTACTGAGTCAAATTGGTGTTCCCAGATGTCCTTCCTTGTGAGTTCATCCACTGGAGCCTGTTATCCCATCTAGTATCACTCTTTTTTTTTTTTTTTTTGGTCTTTTTGAGACAGGGTCTCCCTGTAGCCCCAGCTGTCCTGGAACTCACTATGTAGACCAGGCTGGCCTTGAACTCACAGAGATCCGCCTGCCTCTGCCTCCCAAGTGCTGGGATTAAAGGTGTGTGCCCCCATGCCCTTCCCATAGTATCACTCTCTTAAAGAAGATCTACTCTCCCTCACCCTGCAGTGATAGCTGCCAATAATTCCTTGGCTAAGGTTGTGGCTTCCTGCCCACTTTCCCAGTTCTGTGCTGGAGTTGGTCTGATTGAGGTTGCATGGGTCTTGGGCATGCTAGTGCCATTGTTGTAAGTTCATGTAAGCAAGTTTCTAGAAGCCTGGAAGACTGTTTCCTTCTGGTTGTGTACTACCCCTGGCGCTGGTGAAAGTTAAGAAATGCACTAATCTATAGTTATAACAATGAATCATTAGAAGTCAGTTTAATACTGTATCTACTTAGCAGAATTATACTTTTAGGTTCTCCTCTATGATCTGTGACCTATTTAGTCTCAGATTCCTAAGCTTCATATCAATGCAGATATGGTCTCCATCTTATGAAGTGGACCTTAAATCCAATGAGAAAGTGGTTGGTTACTCCCATCCTATTTGCACCCCTATTGCAACAATGGTCATACATTGCTAGTTCAGTTGTGGTGGTAGTTCACAGGATTCACAACTTGGTAAAGTTGATGACCAATTTTCTCTTCCAGTAGTATAGAGAACACCTTCTAACATAATGAAAGCTAAAGATTAGAAAGGAAATCTTTGAAGTCAGAACTAGCTTCCTGCACACACACACACACACACACACACACACACACACACACCCTAACTCCTCCTATTCCCATCTCCATAGTCCTAAGGCCTAATTTTGGTTATTCAGCTTGATGACCACAGTAATTTGGTGAAGTAACCAAAACTATGGCCTCCTACATCTTGGCCATATCCAAACTCCCTGGACTAGGTTGGATAATATAACTTGTTATTCTGACCAATCTTGTGAATTAACAAGGATCTTGCTTACACTGCCATCATTATCAAACTCTCCGGCCTAGGTGGGTTGCTCAACTTGAGCTCCAGTCTAGCCTCATGAGGTAACCAGCCTCTATTTCCACACGCCAAGGTTGGGTTGTTTATCTTGAACTAAGGACTAACGTCCCATGAGGTAGTCCAAACACTGCCCACCCTGCCACCATCATCACACTCCAAAGCCTAGTTTAAGTTGCTCAGTTTAAGTTCCAGTTAGCCTGATAAGATACCCAGAACCCAGCCTACCCCACTGCATCCTCACATTCCTTGGAGTAGCATCAGTCTTTCTGCTCATGATTCAGACCAGTCCAGTGAGCTAGCCAGCATGCTGTCATCTCCATACTCTCAGACTTTGTTTAGGTTGTTCAGCTTGCACTCTAGGCTATTCTATCAATAGATTCAGAAACCCACTCATTCTGAACCATCTCCATACCACCAGGTATAGTTTGGATTTCTCAATTTTTCTCCAAACTAGTCTGTTGAGTTATCCAAAACCGATCATTTTGGTTCTGGGAACTGAGCCTGTGTCTTCTAGAAGAGAAGTCAGTGCTCTTAACCATTGAACTATCTCTTCTATACTTCAAAAATATATTTAAATATTTTATTATTTTTATTTTATGTGTATGAGTGTATTGCCTGCATCTATGTAAGTGCACCCATGTCATACAATGCCCACAAAGGTCAGAAGGGGGCGAGAGATCCCCTGGAACTGGAGCCATCGATAGTTGTTAGCTGCCATGTGGGTGCTGGAACTTGAACCCAGGGTTTCTGCAAGAACAGTTAGTGCTCCCAAGCTCTGAGCCATCTTTCAAACCCCTCATTTTTTTTATAAAGGGAAAAAATGGAAGAAAAAATGTGCCTATAGTGGTGAAGTTCAGTTATGAGAAATTCAGTAATGGAAAGCTCATCTGTGGACGGAATATTCAATTGGGACTCCAGATGACTGCCTCAACTTCTTAAGTTGGTTTCTGCTAGAATTATAGGCACCCAATTTCATGTTATATCTATTTATTGTGTTTTGTTCTTTTAGTTAAAAGCCTCACCCCAGGGGGCAGTATGATCTGACCAAGACTCTCAGTGGGGAACTCCATTTGGCTGCCTTAATGGGGGTTTCCTCAGTTGATTTCTGCTCAATGTTTTTAAACCCTCATTTGATGATATTACCTTTTTGTTATTTGATCTTTTCCTTTGAAGTCCCATCCAAAGGTACATTCTACTCTGCCAAGCACATTTTTATCAGGAACTTTAGCTGATTGCCTTAAAGGGTCCCTAGTTGGTTGTTGATTTCTGCCGAATGTTTTGCGTACCAAAATTGCTGTTTTTCTATTTATCTATTATCTATTTTTCTATTTTCATCTATCTATCTATCTATCTATCTATCTATCTATCTATCTATCTATCATCTATCTTATCATTTGTTATTTATTCTTTTACTTTGACCTATGTTTTATAAACTCACTCAAAATGAAAAATGTATCATAGATCATTCTTTGGACCATGGGTCCAAGAGACTCCCAAAATTATACAGGCTATTTCTACAGCCCTTGATAGCCTCCCCAAACTTGAAAGTAAGACTCTATTATTGAAAACAGGACATACTTCAGACACAGGATTTGGAACAATGGAGCTTGAACTGACCTGGAAGCCATCGCCCCTGAAGGATAGATCTCGTAGCTTTGGAGAGCAAATTGCAAGCTGCTAAGGGAGACCATCAATTGATGCCCCAAACCCAGCTTCAAGATCTAATAACTACATCAAACTCTATTGGAGAAGTAGTGGAACTTTTATCTTGGAGGTAAACAACAGCTACCTAATTGGACTTAAAGCCCATTCAATGGGAGGAAACTCATGTGTAATACTATAAACATAGCCAAATACACAAGGCTAAAGTAGTCATGGATCTTAGAGAAAACACTAGGATTCTGAATTACTTTACCAGACTAGTTCATAATGAAGGCTGAGCAACCCTGGATAGGCTCAGGAGTATGGAAATGGTGATTAAGTGAGCAATGTTCTGGCTATCTAATCAGGATAGTTCTGAGCAGAAAGTGGGAAAACCAAGCAAGGCCTAGGAGAATTGAGATGACAGGGGTGTAAGCTGGGTTCTAACTCATCAGCTTAGCCTGGAACACAGGAGGCATGATTCATGCTAGACCTGGGTTATTTAGATGGTGGCAGGGTTAGGGCTAACTCATCAGGCTAGTGTGGAGCTCAAGCTGAGCCACCCACACTAGACCTAAAACCGTGGAGATGGTCATGGTGTGGATTGAGTTATGGATGCCTCACCAGACTAGTTCAGACTGGAAGCTAGGCAAACCAAACTAGGCCTGTGAGTATGACAATGCCAGCATGGTAGGGAAGATTTGGGCTAACTCAACAGGCTAGTACAGAGCTGAAGCTAAGTATCCAAACTAGGCCTTGGAGAGTGCTGATGGTGGCCAGGTTCCCAGGGTTCTGGGTTTTTCACCAAACTGCACTAGATTACAAGTGGTGGGAACAAAGCTAGTCCTAGGAGTTTGGAGATAGGTGAGATGGAGGGGGCAGGGATTCTGGCTACCTCATCATGCTAGATACCACTGGAAACTGAGCAACTCAAGCTCATATTGAAATGGTGGAAGACGGGGTGAGGTCTAGTTATATCATCAAGCTAATCTTGAGCTCAGTGTGAATCACGCAGTCTAAGACTGGGAGTGTTCAGAGATGTTGGTAGAGTGGATAGGGTTCAGACTAACTCATCAGGCTGTCCCAGATCACCAGTGGCATGATTCAAGGTAGTTCAAGGAGCATTGAGATGGATTTGGGTTGTGTAGGTTTCTAGCTTACCACACCATGCTAGTTGAAAGACCAAACTGAGCATCCAAACTAGGCCTGGGATGGTCAAGATGGTCATGGAATGGGGGTGGGGTAGTACTGGCCTACCTCCAATGTTGGTCTCTATCACAAGCACTTGGACCCAAGATATTCCAGGGAATGTGGAGATATTGGTATAAGGTGGGGGGAGATAGTTATGGCTACCTCATCAGGTTAGTCTGGTCTGCAACCTCAATAATCCAAGCTAGGCCTAGGAGTATGATGATTGTGGAATGGATGGAGTTGGAGATAACTCATCAGTATGGTCTAGAGAACAAGTTTTATTACCCAAGCTAGTCCAGGTATTTTAGAGATGACAAAGAAGTGGGAGGCCGTGGTTCTGGCCACCTCACCAGGGTATTATGGACAGCATGATGAGTAGCCCAAACTAGGCCTAGGACTGTGGAGATACCAGCAGGGTATCTGGGGTTCTGACTTACACACCAGACTGGTCTGAATCACAATCGCAAGTGGTGGGGCCCAAGTTAGCTGGTGGTGATGTGGCAGAGGGGTCGTGCTGGATACTTCACCATGCTTATACAAAATGTAAGATTTGCAAAGCTACCTAGGCCTTGGAATACGGAAATGGCGACCAGCTGAATGGTTCTCTGGCTAACTCAACCAGGCTACTCTAGAGGGCAGGCTGAGTAACCCAAGTATATAAGTAACTTTTCTTTTGCTCTGATAAACTCAATTACCAGGAAGTAAGATTTCACAATGGTGGGGAGGCCTGGTGATAGAAGGTGGCTGGAGCAGAAAGCTGAGTGATCACACCTCCAAGTAGGCACAAGAAGCAGAACAGGACAGGAAATCTGCCAAGGTATAAGAACTCTCAAAGCCCACCTCCAGTGACATGCTTTCTCAAGCAAGGCCACATCTCCTAAAACTGCACTAAACAGCACTGCCAACAAGAGACAAAATTTCTAAATACTTGGCGCCTATGAGGGATAGTCTCCTTCAAACTACCACACCAAGCTAGTCATAGGAGTATGGAAAATGAGGCAGAGTCAGAGGGGTCTGGTTACCTCACCAGGCTAGTATGGAGTTCAAGTTGAGCAATCCAACCTAGACTTGGGAGTGTAGTGATGGTTTTGACATGGGTGGGAGTCTTTCTAATTAACTAGGCTTGTCTAGATAACAAGCTATAGAACCCAAACTAGTCCAGTGCATGTGGAAATGGTGGAGATGTTGGCATGGTTCTGGCTAACTCACCTGGCTAGTCTGGTTTGCAAACTGAGTAACTCAAACTAAGCATACGTGTCTGGAGATGAAGAAGCTGAAGGCATTCTTGCTACCATCCCCACCCCAGATTAGGCTGGAATACAAGCTGCATGACACATGCTAGACCTGGAGTGTTTCAATTGTAGCAGGGTTGGCAGAATTCTGGTTAACTCAGTAGGCTACTATGGAGCTGAAGCTGAGCAAACCATGCTATATATGGGAGTATATAGGTGGTGGTGGAGTAGGAAAGGTTACAACTAAGTCACCTAGTTGTTTAAGAGCATGAATTGCATGACCTAAGCTAGTCCAAGAAGCCTGGAGAAGGTGGTGCTTGGGTGGTTTTGACTACCCAAATAGTGAAAACCCATGCTAGTCTGGACCAAAGGATGAGCCATCCAAAGTAGGTCCGGGAGTGCAGAAATGTTAGTGGTATGGATGAAATTCTATCTCACTAGACTAGTGTGAAAGACGAGGAGTCTCTGAACCTTGATAGACATGAGAGTGTGGAGTTGGTAGCAATGTCAACAGGGTTCAAGTTATCTCACTTCGCCAGTCCTGAACTCAAACTGAACATTCTAAACTAGACCTAGGATTGTGAAGATGATGGCCAGGTGTTCAGGTTTTTGGTTACCTCACCTGGCTAGTCTGAACTGTAGGCTGAGAAACTCAAGCTAAGTCCGGAAGTGTGGAGACAGATGCCTGTAGGCACTTTTACATCATCAGATGAACAATAGTAATATGTTGGAAATTGTGTACCTTCTATTTAGTATAACTCAAGGTACAGTGCTTTTACTCTTGTACTGTTTTGCCTTCCCTGTTAGACATAGTGGGGCCAATCCTATTCCTAGACAAGTGGCTTTGAGGATACTTTGAAACAAACATACTCAGGTCTGAAATATGACCATGTGTGCCCATTAGTCCATGATCCAATTTCTCAATGAGATCAAATAGCACAAGGTGGTTTACTAACACAATGTACATTAGAGTGAAATGAACGGAACTAGAAAAATTATATTGAGTGAAGTAACTCAGACCCCAAAGAACAAATAGTGCATGTTGTCTGTCATAAGCAGATCATATCCTCTACTGTTCAGTTGTGTTTAACATGTGTTTCCAGTTGAATCCAGGAAACTAGGAAGGGGACATGGAGGTGCATTTCTTAAGGAAGGAGCACAGGAGAATATAGGTATTAGAATGACTTTTACAATATGGATATTCTCTGTAAAAAAAGATATTTTACTTAACCTTGCTACTGAAAAGTTAATCTTAGCTTGTTTATAATGTAGGCAAGCTCTATGAATCTTGCACTCATCTTGTAACATAAAACATATACCCTTACTGTCTCATGACCCTGCTTTGCCCTTGTCTCAGAACAATGCACGAATATATATATATATA
>NW_008355363.1:5743206-5752269 GCF_000622305.1 Nannospalax galili | reverse complement strand
ATATATATGTTTTGCATATCAAGCACTGCAAAACATGGAGATTTGGTGAAAGTGACAGATTATTTCACTTGTGTTACAAACAATAGATGGGATTAAATTGATAACATACGTTTGTGTTTGTATGTGTGCTGTTCTAGGTAAATAGGAGTCAAAAGAGAATCTACTCATACTACAGTTCCTCTTTCATTCTCCATTTCATGCTGGGCATACTGTTTCAATGAAGGATAGAAGAAGGCACAGTTCCTAGAAAATTCTGAAGGAACAGCTTGACAGAGCACTTTCGGTCCTCTCCTGTCATTGTTCAAGCATCACCATAATTTAGTATCACATATTATACCACACAAGATGAAGTGAAATATAGAAGGGGAAAATTATGAGTAGAAATCTTTAAGCAGCAGTGAGGGTTGGAGGATTGGGATATGAGTTTGCACTGTGAGGATTAACATGGACAACGTGAGTGTAAAGGGAGCCATATGAAAGCCTGCTGTCTTCTAATCCAAATAAAATTAGAAAAAAAGAATTGAAAGGGAATACCTTGCACGGGTGGATGATGCCACCCCTAGGGACGGTGGGTTACTGAACATAGTTCCCAGTCCCAGATGTGGGATACCTCCATATAAGCTGTTCAGGGTGGTCCACATCCCTCTGGCCCCCAAAGCAATGCAGGCTTTCGTCAGAACCTCCTGGTTTCCCATTAGAACAGAAATATAAGAACATATTGCTGAAGATACCACATACTTTGTAAGATAGAGAAGCTGGAACAATGCTGTAAACTTCCTCTCTGCTGGATAATTTTCAAAGTGTTTGAAGGTGCTGTGTGGGCTTCTGGAGCCCACACTGGTCTTGCCTAGTTGTTAACATGAGCCTGTGAAATAGCGGCATGATTAGGCTTGAAGAACATATGTGTGGTACTGAAGCCCAGATAATAACCGAGCCTGTGTGATATTACAGACCTAGGGCAAACTTATTACTATTGTTTAAATAACTGACATAAAATCAAACTGCCTTTTAAGTATCTATGCTTAGACCCACAGACAAAAGCCATTCTCAGCTTCAGTCCTAGAAGCCTCTCCTTACAATGAATAAGTGGTGAATGCAGAGACACCTGATTGCCAAGATGCTGAGAATAGGGGATAGTTGAGGACTCGGCCCCAAACAACGTGTCTTCACAACCTTGACTAAGGGTCACAGAATATTGTGTAAGAGGGGAGAAACGAAGAAGAGCTGTAATATAGAGAGAAGCGCTCAAAATGCTGTCCTCTAGATTCATACAACCATTGCAGTCATAAAATCACAACTGACTGCACTGCTCCTGTACAAGACTTTCTCTGTCAACAATCAGACATAGAAGAGGGAGGGGATCATGGGGATCCATCTATTACTGATGAACTATTGGCTACTGATAGTTTATGAGATATGGAGAGTAATGTCCTAAAATGTATAAACTGCCAAATTTACCAGATTCCAATGGCTAGCTCCAATCCCAAATTTACGCAGATAGACATGGTTCAATTCAGTGACTTATAAAAGGAGAATATGTGAATGCGAGAGATTTGTGGGAAAGGGGAGTGGATAAGTGTGGTAAGGAAATAAGACAGGGTGGGAGGGTAAGAATGGTCAGCATGCATGGTAGAAAGTATGAAACTGTCTAAGAACAAATTTTACTCTAAAAAAAGATTGTCTTTCAAAACTAACTCTTTTCCATAGAAAGCCACTAACGGAGGGAATGCAAATTCAAGTGAAAGAAAATAAGTAAGAAGAATGTAATGCTAAAATGATGAAAGAAAAGACAAAATCCAGGAAAAGGTAAAAAAAAAAGTTATCAAAATTTCTATTTGAACAAGTTTCCACCAGATCAAAATCACATTTCAACTCAATAAGCATGATGAACAGACTCTCACTTTTATTTGACCTCTGATACATTCTTTCATGTCATGAAAACTTACACCCATGCACAGGTGCATATACACATACTCAGTGCTTGAAATTTGGGCAGAGATTGTGTATAGAAACTAATAATTATCAGGAAACTTGGTTTTGGGATTGAGAATTATTTGGGAAACAGTCATGTGTTTTAATTTTATCTTGGTCACATGATATGAGTAACAATTCAAATCATAGATGAATAAGTATTCAATAAATAATTTTTACCTACTTAGAACTTAGTGGGAAGTGTTATAAAATTGTTTTTCATGCAACCATGCACACAGACTTATAAAAGTACCATGTTTTAAACATATTGCAGTATAAAAATATTCCCAGAAGCATAAATATTTCATGTTTGAGAAACAAACTAATATGCTGTTTTGTTCTTTGTTTTATGGCACTTGTTTTTGTATAGGTTCAGTTTTCTTTTGGATAACTTTTTATATAGTTTCATGTTTTCAGGCTGGCTTCAAACTTCTATTGGAGCCAAGGATGACCTTGAATTTCTGATCTGTCTGCCTCCATCTTCAGAGTCATGGGATCACAGACATTAGTCACAACACAGGACTTATGAAATGCTTGGATCCAGCATCTATGTGCATATTAGGCAAGCACTCTACCAATTGAAATGCAGGTTTATTAGATTCATTAATCTATTATATTTATTAGTCTAATTAAATTACACTTTTTTGGAAATTTCTTAAAATAGGCATTTAGTGATATAAAAATGCTCAGAAAAGATTATGGAGAGATTTCAAGTTTTTTCTTGTGTCAACCTCAGCACCAGTCTCAGTTCTTGTACTCTTTAAAGCAAAGAATTCAGGTGGGTCACAATAGTAAAATAAGCAGTTAGAATTTAATTAGAATGAGTTAGAATGCACGCTTTAGAAAAAGATCTGGTGACTGGTTCGGTGGTATATGATTTTATTCCCAGAAATGGGGAGGCAGAGGCAGGCAGAAATTTCCAGGCCAGCCAGGACTACAGAGTGAGACCTTATGTTAAAAAAATCAAAACAAAACTGCTGGGTATAGTGGTGCATAACTTTAATTCCAGCACTTGGGAGGCAGAGGCAGGTGGATTTCTGTGAGTTCAAGGCCAGCCTATTCTACCTAGTGAGTTCCAGGACAGCTGGGGCTACAGAGAGACCCCCCCTCAAAAAAAGACAAAAAAATCAAAACAAAATGGGTTATCTCTTATCCTAGCAAGCACAGGACTTATTTCTCCATTCTCTGTTATCCACTCTTGTTTTCCCATGGTGGGCACTCCCAGCAAGAGTACATTCTTCTCAGAAACTCATTTTACCCAGAAGTCAGCCAAAATGTCTATATAATATATAAAATATTCTGTCTGAAACACAAAAATTCAATAAAAAATTTACACACAAAAGACAGCATGATAATGGCACAAAAACAGACATATAGATCAATGGACCATATTAGAAGATGCAAACATGAGTGCATACAGTTTCAACCACCTGATATTTGACAATGGTGCCAAGAATATATAGTGGAGGTAAGACAGAATCTTCAGTAAATGGTGCTGGCACAACTGGATCTCCACCTGTAGAAGAATGAAATTGGACTCTTATATTTCACCCTGCACAAAAGTCAACTCTGAATGCATCAAAGATCTCAATATAAAACCTGAAACTGAAACTTCATGAAGAAAACATGTAGTAACCTTACAAAATATAGGTGTAGGAAAATACTTTCAAAATTGGACATCAGGTTCTCAGACATTAACGTCAACAACTGACAAGTGGGACCTCATTAAAATAAAAAGCTACTATACAGAAAAAGAAACAACCAAGGAAGTGAAGAGGAAATCCATTGACTTGGAGAAAATATTCACCTGCTACACATTCACCAGTGGATTAACATTCAGAATACACAAATAACTAAGAAATCAAAGAAACAAGAAAACAATCCAATAAAAAGATGAGCTAAGGACCTGAATGGAGAGATTCCATAGAAATAAATGAATAATGAACACCTTAAAATTTCATCAGCATTCTTGGTAATTAGAGAAATGCAAATCAAAACCACTTTAAGATTCCATCTCAGTCAGACTGACTAAATCAAGGGAACAAAACACACAACATGTTGACAAGGATATGGAAAAAGGGGAACATTCATTCACTGCTGGTGGGAATGCAAACTCGTGCAACCACTATGGAAAGAAGTGTGGAGAACTCTTAAAAACCTAAAAAAGAACCTACTACATGATCCATTTATACTACTCCCTGGCATATACCAAAGGGACTCATCCTACTGTAGATATCCTACTGTAGATATACTTCTATATCCATGTTTCTTGCTGCTCTCTTCAAATGGATAATGAAAATGTGATACATTTACACAATGGAGATCTACTCAGTGGTAAGGAAAGACTAAATCATGAAATTTTCAGGTAAATGGTAGGAACTAGAAACTGTTATACTAAGTGAAGTAACAAAGGCTCAGAAAAACAAGCGACATATGTTCTCCCTCATCTGTGAATCTCGGCACCAATCACTTTTATATGAATATACTGATATAACAGCTGGATCCAGAAAATGGAAAGGAAGCACAGTGGTAAAAGTAAAGAAAGAGGCCCAGAGAAGGGGACAGTAGAAAACAGATGTTGCCAAAGAGAAAATGGGAAAATGAGGATTCAACTGGGAAGGGAGGAGGGAAGGACATAGAAGAATCCATCGGGGCGAAAGGGAAGAAGGAGCTCAAAAGAGGGGAGAGATATTAAGAGACAGGTATTATCAAGGGGAAAATGAGAGTACTTTAACTGGGAAGGAAGGGGGGAGGGGACAAGAGAGAGAGAGAGAGAGAGAGAGAGAGAGAGAGAGAGAGAGAGAGAGAGAGAATGAAATCCAGAGGTAAATGTATTAACTCAAGAACCCCCTGAAAAAATGCACATACAATATCTGAACAAGAATGCATGTGTATAGCAGAGGCTATTTAACAAGAAACATAGTGCCAGACAGGAGAAAACTCCCTTTAAGTTGTTGCTCAGGGTAGTTCAAGAGACTCCCAAAATAACACGGGCTTTTGACACAGCCCTTGGTTACCTCCAAGAATTGAAGGTAAGATCCAGTTTCTGAAGACTGGACATATTTCAAACACAGGACTTGGAGCAATGGAGCTAGAAATGACCTGAATCCTCCTCCCTGAAGACTAGCTCTCATAGTTCTAGAGGATATTATGCAAGCTGATAATGGAGAAAAATCGATCAATGGCCCAGGCCAGGTGTAAGGCTAATAACCACAATGACTGGCACAGCAAACTATCTCTATTGGTACAGTAGCATCACTTTGATCTTGGGGTAATCAACAACTATTATTATTGGACTTAAAGGCATCTCAATGAGAGGAAAATCATGGGTGGCACTGTAAATATAGCCAAATACACATGGCTGGAGAAGTCATAGATCCTATATAAAACCCTATCTCTGTCAGGTCTCCAGACAAATGAAATTTCCTACTGTATACTAAATATAGATCCTTATATTTACAGACAAGTACACCATATACCGCTCATCAAAGAAGCTTCTTTTTGCAACAGCTGGAGACTGTTACAGAGTTCCACTACTGATAACACACGGTGAATAAATGTCTGAGAGATTCCCAGCTCTAAATGAGAAACTTATAGGCGAATGTCTACACCTAAGATTCATGGAACATAGCAGAACAGGGAGAGAATACTAATACATGCTTCAGTTCTCACCAGTGAAGCTTCCTCATGCAGCAGAGTGCAAGGAACACAGAAGGTCATAACTTGTAAATGTATAGAAAATAAGAGACTTCAGAGAGTGTGTCCCTGGATAAGAATCCTATATTAAGCTTCACCCACTCATGGCCCAGGAACCATTGTGGAAGAGGAAATGAAAATATTGTATGATCCATGGTTAGTGCATGAAAATAAGGAAACAGAGGTTTTCATGCCTCTGAAAAATTGCTCGTATGAGCTTGCAACAATGGTGACAGCATGCATAAGACCCATGACAAATCAATCAGACAAAAAAAACAGCACAGGATTGGGAAAATGGGTAGCAGGTCCCAACTGTAGCCTAGGAACTATTGTCAACTGATTACTGTTGGGTGAGGGAGAGTTGATCTTCTTTAAGAGAGTGACTCTAAATAGGCTGACTAGACTACAGTGGATTAATTTCCACTGATGAACTTCCACCAACAGATATATTTGTGTAGAAATGCTTGAATGGATATGTCTTAACAAATATGACAGAATTCCTGAAATCCAGCGTGTGTATATCCTGTTTTATTTGTTTTTGTTTGGGTGGCTGTTGATCACTCCTCCCAGGGCTAAACTCCGGCCTGACAATAGTGTCCATATGGAACAATACATTTATGTTTTTGACAACACCCAAATAGCTTCCTTAAACTGAAATAAAACAATGTTTTAATTTCTTATTTCATGTTAGATTGAAAATAATCTTTGAAATAAAACGTAATCTCACCAGTATTCCTAAAAGCATTAATGATAATAAATTAAGTGGATAATTATCTCTACAAAGTGTTAACATTCAGGAATGACTCACTTATTCCTTTCGATCTTTGGGTATTTCTTAAATAAGTTTCATTCATTATTAATAGGATTGAACTAAGGGTTCAGTTCCAAACTTTTCTATAGGAAATTTCATTCAGTGAAACAACTGCAATTCAGTTATACATTATTTACATGCAAGTATAGAGCTAATCATTTCTGTCTCAAAAACCTATCTTTGATTCAGTTTGAGGAGGAAAAAAAAGGCTCATGTGTTTCAGGAATAGCTAAGGAATCTCACTTTTGTAATTTATTTTTTATTAAAAAGTTATGCTAAATTCACAAAAGTAAACTCTTCATTGATATTTTCATGACTGGAATCAGACTGTTCTTGCTGCAGATAAGGAATTTCTTTTTTAAGAAAAAATATTGGGGCCAGCATCATTCCTGGGTAAGTTTGGTGGTACCCACTGCGCCTTGACTCCCCAAGCCTCATTCACCCTCTCAGCTCCCCCACTCTCTCTCCTCTTATCCTGGACACTGGCCCATTTTTTGTGTTGGCACCCCAGACCTCTGGACTGAACTCTTGGCCCAGACTCCCCACTGCTTCCTGATCATTTGCATCCACACCAACCCAATTCCTCCCTGTAGTCCCCAGGAGCCCTCCAGGACTCCCCCCGACACACACACCTCTCTTTGCATCCCTGGGCAGCACAACTACCAGCTTCCTGGGACCAGCATCTTTCCTGGGCCCTGCTCCCAGGTGAGTCCAGCCCCCAAATTCCTGAGGCCAGCATATTTCCTGGAGGGATCCATATCTTAGGAGAAACCTGAGAGCATGCTGCGATCCTCATCCAACTTGGGTCTCTATGGGAGCTCCTGAGCTGCAAGATGAAAGAAATTTGGCCCCTCCAATACAAAATCGAAAGAGAGAGCTTGAAGCCTAGACCAAGCAGCTTTTCATGCCCAATAAGTAAACCACAAAGGCATATGAAGTTTACACAAAGAAGCAGACCTAAAGTCAACAAAGGAAGGCTTGAGTCTCACACAAGAATGAGAAACTACAAAAGAAATTCACATGTCAAAGTCATAGCAAAAAATAATAACATGAAAAACCAAAGTAATATACCATCACCAAGTACCAACAGTCCTGTAAAGGAGTACAATGAGAACCCCCTAGAGATAACACAGGACACGGAATTCAAAAGAAAAATTATAAACATGATAATTGAATTCAGTGAATTTAAAGAACACACAAAGAAATCAAAGAGCTGAAAGAAGATAGGGATAAACTTCTGAATGAAATCAGAAAAGAGTTGGAAATACTGAAGGATACTCATGCTGAAATGAAGAATGAAGTGAAACACTCAGTAATCCAATTAGAAAGGACATAAGAAAGCCTCACCAACAGGATGAGTGAAATGGAAAACAGAATATCAAGACGGGAATACAAATGGATGAATTAGACCACTCAAGAAAAGATTATGAAAAATTTAAGAAAACACAAGAACAGAATATGCAGGAATTGTGTGACACCATAAAAATACCAAACTTGCAAATCATAGGCTTACAGGAAAGAGAAGAATTTCAGGATCATGGTATGGACCAGAGATTTTCAACAGGAATATAGAAGGAAATTTCCCCAAATTAAAGAAAGATATGCCCATACAAATACAAGAAGCATATAGAACACCAAATAGACAGGACCAGAAAAGAAACTCTGCACGGCACATCATACTAAAAACACTAAATGAATAGAACAAAAAGAGAATACAGAAAGCTGCAAAAGAAAAACAACAAGTCACATATAAAGGAAAAACCACCATAATTACAGCTGACTTTTCAGTGAAGGCTATGAAAACCAGAAGAGCCTGGACCAAGGTATTCCCAGTTCTAAATGACCACAGGTGCCAAGCCAGATTACTTTACCCAGCCAAAATGTCTATTGTACTCAAAGGGGAAAGAAAAATCTTCCATGACATAAATAGGCTGAAAGAATTCATGTCCACGAAACAAGCCCTTCAGAGAGTTCTTGAATCAATACAAAGAGCTGAAGAAAAGAACGACTATACCCAAGGGGTTACAGAAAGAAACTTAATGAAGTTATAACTATGAAAAGGCACAGCTACACCAAGAATGTGAACAGAAATAAAAATGACAGGAAGCAATACACATCTTTCATTAATAACTTTAAATATGGGAGAACTGAACTCCCTAGTCAAAAGACAAAGACTAATTGAATGGATTAAGAAACAAATGAATTAATTTATTTTTTGTTGTCTGCAAGAAACTCATCTCACTTTCAAGGATAGATACCTTGGTTTGGACACTATCTTAAGGTGAAAGGACGGAAAAAAAATATACCAATCAAATGGCACTAAGAAAAAAGTAGGCATTGCAATTCTAATATCTGACAAAAAAGACTTCAAACTAAAGCTAATCAGAAGAGATAAAGAGGGCCACTTCATTTTCATCAAAGGAACAATTGACCAAGAAGATATTACAATCATGAACATATATTCACCAAATTCTGGCGCAGTAACTTCATAAAAACAGTACTACAGGACTTTAAGACCCAGATTAATCCCACCTAATTAAAAGTACGGGACTTCAGTACCCCATTCTCCCCATTAGATAGATTAG
>NW_008355363.1:5718230-5743076 GCF_000622305.1 Nannospalax galili | reverse complement strand
ACAACAAAACCTCTGGGACACACTGAAAGCAGTCCTTAGATGGAAGTTTATAGCTCTAAGTGCCTACATCAAAAAATCAGAAAGAACACAAATACATGAATTAACATTGCAACTCAAGACACTTGAAAAGCAACAACAAATGAAACCCAAACCCAGCAGACAAGAAGAAACAACAAAATCAGAGGAGAAGTTAATGAAATAGAAACAAAGAAAAAAATATAAAGAATCAACCAATCCAAGATCTGGTTCTTTGAAAAATAAACAAGATTGAGAAATCCTTAGCCCAGTTAACCAAAAGAAAGAAAGAGTACCTCCAAATCAACAAAATCATAGACAAAAGGAGAAACATCACAACAGACATCAGAAAGATACAGAACATTATAAGGGAATACTTTTACAAACCTATATGCTTTTAAATTGGAAAACCTAAAAGAAATGGACAGGTATCTAAAAAGCATAGAAACCACTAAAACTAAACCAGGAAGAGATCAACAGCTCAAGTAGACCCATAACACATAAGGAAATTGAAACAGTAATACAAAATCTTCCTACTGAAAAAAGCCCAGGACCAGAGAAGAGAATTAAAGGAGTAATAATTGGAAAAGAAGAGATCAAATTATCCCTTTTTCCAGATGATATATTATATCTAAGAGATGCCAAAAATTCCACCAGAAAACTTCTAGAAATTATTAACACGTTCAGTAAAGTGGCAGATTACAAAATTAATCTACAAATGTCTGTAGCCTTTCTACATACCATCAATAAGCAATAAGAGAAAGAGCACATAGAAACACTCCCCTTCACAATAGCTGCAAAGAAAATAAAATATCTCAGAATAAACCTGACCAAAGACATTAAAGAGCTCTACAATGAAAATTTTAGATCTTTAAAGAAGGAGATTGAGGAAGACATCAGAAGATGGAAGGACCTCCCATGCTTATGGATTGGAAGAAATAATATTGTGAAAATGACCATCCTACCAAAAGTCATTTATAGATTCCATGCAATGCCAATTAAAATCCCCATGACATTTTTCACAGAATTGGAAAAAAACATTCTAAAGATATATATGGAAGCACAAAAGACCTCGGAAAGCCAAAGTAACCCTGAGCACTAAGAGCAATGCTGGGGGGATTACTTTACCAGATTTTAAACCGTGTTAGAGAGCTATAGTCATAAAAACAGCATGGTGCTAGTAAAAAATAGACCAATAGATCAATGGAACAAAATAGAAGACCCAAATATGAGTACATGCAATTTCAGCCTACTGATATTTGACCAAGGGTCCAAAAACATTTACTGGAGGAAAGACAGCATGTTCAGCAAATGGTGCTGGCAAAACTGGATCTCCACCTGTAGAAGAATGAAACTAAACCCCTATCTTTCACCTTGCACAAAAGTCAACTCCAAATAGATCAAAGACCTCAATGTGAAGCCTGAAACTCTGAAACTGTTAGAAGAAAATATTGGGAAAAACCTACAAGAAATAGGTGTAGGAAAGAATATTCTAAACCATACATCAATTGCTCAGGAAACGAGGTCACGAATCAACAAATGGGACCTCATTAAACTAAAATGCTTCTGTACATCAAAAGAAGCAACCAAGGAAGTGAAGAGAAACCCCACAGAAAGGGAGAAAATCTTCACCATCGACACATCTGACAGTGGTTTAACATTCAGAATATATAACAAACTCAAAAAAACAATAAAGAAAGGAAGTAACCCAATTAAAAGATGGGCTAAGGAACTGAACAGAGTTCTCAAAAGAAGAAATAAAAACGGCTAAGAAGCATCTTAAAAGGTGTTCAACATCACTAGTAATTAGGGAAATGCAAGTTAAAATCACTTTAAGATTTCATCTTACCCCAGTCAGAATGGCTAAAGCCAAGAGAACAAATGATACCAAATGTTGGAGAGGATATGGGGAAAGGGGAATGCTCATCCACTGCTGGTGGGATTGCAAACTTGTTCAACCCCTATGGAAAGCAGTGTCGAGAACTCTTAAATAACTACAGATGAACGTAACATTCGACCCAGTTATACCAATCCTTGGCATATACCCAATGAACTCATTCTATTGCAGAGACACGTGTACATCCATGTTCCTTGCTGGTCTTTTCACAATACCCAAGAGATGGAAGCAACTTAAGGGTCCCTCCACTGATGAGTGGATAATGAAAATGTGGTTTATTTATATGATGGAGTTTTACTCAGTAGTAAAGAAAGATGAAATAACACAATTTGCAGGTAAATGGATGGAACTAGAAACTGTTATACTAAGTGAAATAACACAGACTCAGAAAAACAAATGACGTATGTTCTTCCTCAGATGTGGATCCCAGCACCAAATCCCGATAAGTGAGTATGTGTATCCAGACATAACTACAGGAACCAGGATAATGAAGAAGAATGAGGGAGGTAAAGGAAAGAAAGAGTCTGAAAGAGAAGAACAGCAGGAAACAGATGTTAATAAGGGAGATATGGATAAAATGGGGTTATCTTAAGGGGAGGCAGGAGGGAGGGTTATATAAGGAACTTGGGGATAAAGGAAAAGAAAGAGCTCAAGGGAGATGGGAGCACAGGAGAAGAAATTGTTAAGGGGAAATGGGAAAAAGTGGCACTTTAAATGGTAAAACCATGGTGGTAGTGTTAGAAAATGTGAGAGATAAATAATTCCTAGATAGTTTAAAAAAACCATAGGAAACCATATTAGTCCAACAACCTATTGAGAAATTATACATACAACTAGTTCAAGGAACATAACATATGTCTAGTCAAAGTTTATCTGAGAATGTTTGTTTTTTTTCCCAAGCTTTATCTATGTAGCATATGGTAATTAAAAGTACCAGAGTGGTAGAACTAACCTTCTTGGATATTTAACAGCCATACTTTGAGGCCTATACTAATCTGATCAGAGGGACTTAAAAGATAGTTTTTGCTCCTTGCCCTCCAAGGTCGATTAAGTTCAAGGCACTCTGGAGCATCTCTCAAAGTGTCCTGTAAATGAGGTGTGTCACCTGCCCTCTTGAACAAGGAGGCCATGGAGACCCCAAAAGATGGACATGAACCAGTGTCCAGTCTACAAAGAGGATGGTTAACACAGAGGAGACATTTCCTCCATGCTTCCAAGTGAAGCTATCCACGGTCGAGCAGCACTGTTGACTTATCTTCACATAGATGGAACTGATAAAGGAGCCAGGGACTCTTCCCAAGCCCATGTGACCCCTGAGGAATGGATCCTCAAACGACCTTAAGAGTAAAAGTAAATTGGTTTATCTGGGCCAACTTCATGGTCTTAAACACCGAAAAGGAAAGTACAACCAAAGATTAAAGGGATCAATATAATTCTTTAAGAATCCATGTGTATAGTTAAAGGCTACATAACAAGAAACAATGCCAAAGAGGAGATACCTTCCTTTGTGTTGTTGGCCAGAGTGGCCCAAGGGATTCCCAGACAGTAACCCAGCTTAGAACTTGGAAAATGAAGAGCAGACCCCTATCTTATCTAAAGGAATATTGGCAATTATTGCTGCAAGATGAAGAAGAGCTGATCTTCCTAAAACAAGAACTCTAGATAGGCTGACTAGACTCTGGACCTATAAGCACTCGGAAACAGCTGGGGACACTAACAACACAGTGGACAGTAACAGGGATGACAGAGTATATGGGGTTGAGTGGGGAGAAGGGCTATGGGAGGGTGCCACATGGGATGTGGGTATATAGATGAATAGGACTGTTTGGGATATTCTGGATGAAATACACACCAAAAAAAATCAATAAATAAAAAATGAGTTATATAGATAGAAGCATAAAAATTTGCTTCATGTTAATTAGTGGATGTGAAAAACATTACCATTGAGATCTACTTGATGACTTTATATCTGTACTGAGATGCCAAGGATCTTAGAAAGTAACCTACTGTGATTATTAATAATCAGATATATAGAGATTAGAGATGCATGTTCATACATCTAAATGTTAGTTGCATTAAAATGAGTTTTTATGTATGAAACAATTTTAAAATGAAATGGAGATCTTTTTTAAAGGTTAAAACCTTACTCAATTTTATGTCTTATTGAGTTTATACTGAGTACAATATTGTATGACTATTAATTCAACTGTAAACCTAAAAATTTACAGCCAATATTGAAAGAGATGCATCTTGGCTCTGAAAATTATTACTGAATATGTCAATGCTGTTGTAATGAAATGGTTCTCCTAATTATGTTGTTATTAAATAAATAATTTTTAAAAATACTCAAAAATAGTGTTCCCATCAAAAAAAGGAAAAAGAAAAATTATTATTTTTATTTTATGTGTGTGAGTGTATCTCCTGCATATATGTAAGTGTGCTACAATGTCTCCGGAGTTCAGAAGTAGGTGTTAGATCCCCTGGAACTGGAGTTACAGATGATTGTTAGTCAGCATGTGGGTGCTAGGAAATGAAACCTGGTCCTTTAGCAAGGGCAGCCTGTGTTCTTAATCACTGAGCCATCTCTCCAGCCCCCAGATAATGAATTTCATTCACTCACTGAAATACTAATGTATCAAATATTTTCTGCCATATTTTTTGTGTAAACACTAGGAATAAAGTGTTGCAAAACATAGTCATGCTGCTTGCTGTCATAAAAGTTCATATTTATGTAAGCAAGAGGTATTCAAAAATGTATTATGCTAATGACAATTGTTGGAAATATTTTTAAAATATTTTATTTTTATTATTTTAATTTTATTTTATGTCTATGAGTGCATTTGCTGCATGAATGTAAGTGCACCAGTAGCATGTAGTGACTGAGGATGTCAGAAGAGGGCATTGGATACCCTGGAACTGGAGTTACAGATGGTTGTTAGCCTCCATGTGGGTGCTGGATACTAAATCTGGGTCCTGTGCTAGAGCAGCCAGTGGTTTTTACTGCTGAGCCATCTCTCCAGTGCTTCTTGTAAATATTTTAAAGGCACAGAATATTAAAACATTGGAAAAAAGAGGATCTGCCCTTGGTTAGTCAAAATTCTTGGAAAAACTTTGTGAAAGGTAGCATCTAAATTAATGTGTGACAAGTGAATAGTATCCTTACTTAGCTAGTTTTAAAAACTGGTAAGGGTCACATCCTCTCCTCTGAAGGCTCAGAGATCATTGTGGAAGAGGGGGCAGAATGACTGTAAGAGGCAGAGGTGGTAAACGAATACAAGGAAATCCTGTTGTCTGGATACCACAGGTAGTTGCAAATATGAACCACCAGTTCTTGTGACAGTATGCACAACACCCGTATAAGCCCAAGCTATATAGAATCCAGCAGGATGACACACATGGGTAAGAAGCCCCAGCCCTAACTGAAGATGTGTTGGCAATTGATAGCTGCTGGGAGAAGGAGAGTAAGGTTTCTTTAACTTTAGACTCCAAAGGAAGTACTCACACCCAAGAGTACTTGGGGTAACACAAATATTTCCATAATCCTTTAAAGAAATAAGAATATGGACATGAATGGGGGTGTGTAATTGGGTGGGAGTGGAGTTTGGCAAGTTTATCTGAATGTGATCAAAATACACTGTATGAAATTCTCAAGGAATAAATGAAATAGAAAAAAAATGAGTGGAGTATTCCAGAAAGTGGAAATAAAGCAAGCTTAATATACATTAAGATGAGATGCAATCTAGTACAATTCATTCTAAGAGTCTAGGATTCTCCTGATACCAATATCTTGTAATGACACCACAAGCTCAGAACTTAGTATCCTATATGAATAATTTTAAAAAATTATTAAATATGAGCAGATCCATTTCAGTGGCACATTCAAAATGTTATAAACCATTAAACTGTATTTATACCTAGTATGAACAGTGATTGAATATATAAAATCATTTGACATCTCACACCTCTTTAAGATTATCAAAATGGAAAAATATGTTGTCCTAGTTTATTTCTTCATTGCTGTGACAAAACACTCTGACCACTACCAACACGGGGAGGAAAGGGTTCATTTATCTTACATCTCCTGGGTCACAGTTCATCAGGGAGCCCAAGGTAGCAACTCAGGGTAGGAACCTGGAGGCAGGAGCTGGAGCACAGGCCATGGAGGAACACTGCTTACTGGCTTGCCTGCTCAGCCTGCTTTCTCATGCAGCACAGGCCCACCTTCCCAGGGATGGCATCACCCACAGTGGGCTGGGTCCTCCCACATCACAGGCCAGTCCAATGAAGGAAATTCCTCAACTGAGGCTTCCTCAACCCAGGTCTGTCAAGTTTCCACTAAAGCTATCTAGCACATATGTTTATCTCAATTGATAAAGAAGCCATTTTAGACATGGCTTAAAATCATTTCATGATAAAAACCAAGAATAGAAACAAAGCTGAAATGCACATTCTACCCACC
This sequence comes from Nannospalax galili, assembly GCF_000622305.1. Lineage (NCBI taxonomy): Eukaryota > Metazoa > Chordata > Mammalia > Rodentia > Spalacidae > Nannospalax > Nannospalax galili. The sequence continues at coordinate 5,736,705 of NW_008355363.1, read as the reverse complement.
AACTCCTTGGAGTGAATGAAGGGTTAGAACTTAAGATCTATTCAAATTTGTCAGCAATAAGATTTGATGAGCTTCCGGGTTGGGGAACACATGGAGGGGCTGGGAATTTGGGACTCCCAAAGAATTCATGGAAGATTTTGCCATAACCCTATTCTTTGTCCTATGCATATTTTCCATCTTGCTATTCATACTCTAAGTATAAACAAAGCCTTTTTTGAATACTGTGAATCCCATTGGTCAAAACAGAGGAGGCCATCTTGGGAACCACAATTCACAGATATATCATAGTGCACCTAGCTGGTGTTCAAACTGAAGAATTAATTTGTGCTGAAAAAGTCTGATCTGGTGGAGGGAAGTGGAAGGAAGTGCAGATAGGGGAGAAAATCTAACTATCATCAAATTATATTATATGAAAATTGAAAAAAATCAATAAAAATAAAATTAAAAAGTCTGATTTGGATGTGTTTCATGGAAGTATACAAAAATAATATTTTCTCAAAATTGTAAATAAAAGTAACATTGCTGAAATATATAACAAATCCAAAATTTTTCTTTCCACATTCACAGATAATACACTGTTGGTCTGTTGTTGATACTGATCAAACATGTAAAAATTCAATGTGATACCTCTCAAAATTTCAACATTACCTGAGATAGAAATAATTATCCCAAAATTCATATGTCTTGAGAGATCGTGAAAGCCAAAAAAAAAAAAATCGACAAAGTTAGTGAACTCACATTTTTATTTCAAAATTAACTACAAAAGTACAGTGATGAGTTTAGTATTTTATACAAAGGAAGACAAACTAAATGAATATAATAAACATGCCAAAAATTCTTACATGTGCCTTACCATGGCACATGAATGTAACTTCACCATTTTGGAGGCTGAAACAATAGGATCATGTATCCAAGGATAGCCTAGACTGCATAGTGAGACACTGCCTCAAAATAAAAATCAAGGAGGTATGGTGGCTCATGCTCTCAATTCCGTGACATGGAAGACTGGGACAGGATTGTTGCAAGTTCTAGGCCATCCTGGCCTATAGCATTACATTGTGTCTCACAAAAAAATATATAATACACAATAAATAATACATACATGGTAAAATGCTTTTCAAGAAGAGGACTAATAACTACTGTGTGGAGAAAAAAATTTTAAATAACATGTGTGAGAAAAAGCTGGAATCCACTTGTAATCATATACAAAACTTGACTGAAAATTGACCAAAGTTCTAAATAAAATATACATATACATGGGATTGATATACAAATGTATCAAAAAATTTCTTCATCTATAAAATAATAAAACATACTTTATAGATGGGCAAAGTTTTTGAATAAATATTAGTTATTTGTGTATTTGCTCTGTAGAAATCAGCAAATGAAGAGATGTTTCACATTACTGATGATTGGAAAAATGTAGAGTAAGCGACAGTATATTTTTGAATATTAGAACTGGTAAGGAAGAGAGGGAGTAGGAAGGGAAGAAGTAGAAAAATCTTCTGCTTTGCTAGTGACAATGTTAATAGTGTAGCCGTTATTGAAAGTAGTATGGTAATTCATCAAAGTACTTATTACTATACAATAATTCAACCTCTCGGTATATAAGAGCATAATTGATGTCATGGTCTTGATCATGTATTTTGGCACCAATGTTCATAACAGCATTATTTACAATGGCTAAAAGACAGTTTCAATTAAAATTTCCATCAAAGGATAAGTGGACTTTTTAAAAAATGAGCAACACAAGTCTCTCTGCAGTAGGATGAGTCTTTTGGGTATATGCCAAAGAGCGGTATAACTGAGTCATATAGTAGGTTCATTTTTAAAACTTGTACATCCATGTTTGTTGCTGCTGTTTTCACAGTTGCTAAGAAATAGAAGCAACCTAAGTGTCCCTCAACTGACTAGTGGATAATGAAAATGTGGTACATTTACACAATGAAGTTCTACTCAGTGGTAAAGAAAGATGAAATCATGAAATTTGCAGGTAAGTGGATGGAACTAGAAAATATTATGCTAAGTGAAGTAACACAGGCTCAGAAAAAAAAAGTACATATGTTTTCCCTCATTTGTGGACTTTAGCACTGAATCCTTATACATGAGTATATATCCTAATGTAACTGCAGAAGCCAGGAAAATGGAAAGGAGTCAGGGAAGTAAAGGGAAAGAAGGAACCTGAAAGAGAAGACCAATAGGAGATGTTACTAAAGGGGAAATGGATAAGATGAGGGTATCTAAATGGGAGGGTTAAACAAGGAACTATGGGGGCAAAAGGGAAGAAGAAGCTCAAGAGATGGGGGACTATAAGAGACATGTATTATCAAGGGAGAAATGGGGATAATGGGTATACTTTAACTGGGGAGGGCATGTAGGGAGGATTAGATGGAGAGAGAGGGGGGGGGATAAATAATGCCTATCTAGTGTAAAAACCCAGAAGGAATTGTATTAGTCCAAAAACTTACTTAAAAATTACACTTACAATATCGCTCCCTGAGTCCATGTGTATAGCTGAAGGCTACATAACAAGAAAATGTGCCAGACAGGAGAAATCTCCCTTTGAGTTGTTGGCCAGGGTGGTCCAAGAGACTCCCCAAATTACACAGGCTATTGTCACAGCCCTTAATTGAATCCCAGAACTTGAATGTAAGGCTCTGTTGCTGAAGACAGGACATACTTTGGATACAGGATTTGGAGCAATGGAGCTGGAACTGACCTGGAAGCTATTTTCTCTGAAGGCCAGGTCTCATAATTTTGGAGAGCACTATGCAAGCTGCTAAGGAAGAACATTAATCAATGTTCCAATCTCATCTTTAAGACCTAATAATCCCATCAATGGCTGGCACAGAAAACTCTATTGGGGTAGTAGTGGCACTTTTATTTTGGGGGTAATCAACAGCTAGCCTATTCACTTAAAGCCCAATTGATGAGAGATCACTCATGTGTGATACTGCAAACATAGCCAAATACATTGGAGAGGTCATAGATCTTAGAGAAAACCCCAATGCTGTCACACTCCTAGACAAATGTAATTTCTTACTAAGTGCAAAATATGAATCCAGACAAGTATCTCAGTCACCACTCATCAGAGAAGCTTCTTTTGCAACTGACAAAGATTACTACAGAGTTCTAGAACTGATCATACACGGAGATTGTCTGTGAATTGCCCACGCTTACATCTACAATGCAACCTCTACACCATAGGCTCATGGAACATAGTGGAAACAGGGGTAGTGAGAACACCAATGCATCTCTAAACTCTTATCAGTGAAGCTCCCTCATGCAACAGAGGGCCATGAACACAAAAGGACACAAAAGACCAAAGCATAGAGGTTAAGAGTCTTCAGAGTGGGAGCCCTTGGATGGAACGCCTGTATTAAACTCCACCCACCTAGGGCTCAGGGGCCATTGTGGAAGAGAGGACAGAAAGATTGTAAGATCCAGGGAGGAGGTATATATCTGTATGGAAACAGAGTTCTACAGTCTCCTGGGACCTTGGTTATATGAACCTACAGCAATGATGTCAGCATGCACAAGACCCATGCAAACTCAAGCACATAAAAACCCAGTACAGAACTGTGGAAATTGGCAGCAGGCTCCAATCTTAACCCAAGAACTATTGGCAACTGATTACTGCTGGGTGAAGAAGAGCTGATCTTCTTAAAGGGAGGGGCTGTAGATAGGCTGACTAGACTCAATGGATGAACTTTCACTGAGGGATGTCTGGGGACAGGAACTTGACTCAATAGACCTTAACACAAATGAAAGAATTCATAAATTTTAGTGAGGGGGTTATGGGAGTGTGCCAATCTGGAAGGGATTATAAAGATGATTAAGATGTTCTGTATGAAATAAACCCAAATTCAATAAACAATTTACAGAAGTGAACTATGTCCACATAATAATATTTTTCAGCCTCACAAATGAAAGGTTGATGTATATTGCAATAAGAACAAGTCATGAAGTAAAAACATCTAGGCACATGATGTTGGAGACAGGGGATGAATGGTGATTCTCATAGGATACAGGGAGGGAGGAATTGGGAATTCTTTGGTAGGTAGAGTTTCGATTCAGTAAAGATGAAGAAATTCTGGTGGTGGTGTTTGTACAATTATTTCAAAATAACTAATGACATTGAATTATATACTAAAAAAAGTTAAAAATCATTAAATTCTGTATAATGAATATTTTACCACTGTCAGGGGGAAAAAGCAAATGGAGTACATTGATTTAGGACACTTAAAGTGCTTGAGCCACTGTTAACTAGATCTCAGACACAGCTACAGCTGATTCATTGTGTAAAGCTATGGTAACATTCATTGTCAGATGACATGCTGACTTTTAAAATACTGTGGAACTCTCCAGAAGACCCCTTCCATCAAACTACCAAGAGACTGAGAATGTACCTAATAATTCTTTTTTTCTTTCACCAGGCCAATGATAATTCTTGACTATTCTCCTGGTTTCGTGATTTAAAAATATAAATACTACTGCTTTGTGAAATTCCAGAGGATATTTTCCAGATTGTTTGAATGTGTATTTTGCCCGGATTATAGTACTAATTAGAGAAATTATTACAAATTTCTTTGTTCTTAACTATTTTGGTTTTCATTCACATTTAAAATTCTTGATGTAATCAATGTGGTGCCCTTGTGCTTTAGTTCTTTAGTATGTTCTTTAGTATGTAATTCAGCCACCCTGCTTGGCTCCCTGGGCCGCGAACGCTCAATGTTGCCCTCAGAGCCTTTACCTATACAATAGAACACCCCCACCCCCGCCCAAGAGGCACTGTGTGTCTCTTCCATGTACACACAGTTGTGGTTGGCCGTGAGGCAGTAGGAAAAGCTTCTCTAGAGATCCGAGGAGGGTGTGCAATGCTTATGAGGGGGGTCCCGGTGTGTGTGTGTGTGTGTGTGTGTGTGTGCGTGCGCGTGTCCCCGCCTTTGCATGACCCGCTGCATCAGCAGCCGCTGATGACTTTGCAACTGAATTTGGTGCTAGATGTTATTAGAAACTTTGTCCTTCAGTCTCTGGAGTCATGGTGGATTTGACCTCCCAGTCTCTATCTTCTAATCAGAAATTTTATGTGTCATTTTAAGCTTCAATCTTTACATTGGGAAAAAAAAAGTTCTTGGTTTCTGCTTGAATATAATTGGGCTCATACTGATACCTCATGGCCATTTTTGAGTTATATATAGTAGTTTATTTATTAAAATAGTGATCCTCTGAGTGTGTTCTCACTCTGAAGAAAAAATATATTGTTCATTTAAACACCTTTGAGTTATTTTAATTAACTAAAACGAGGTGGAAGGATTGCAGCTAATTGCCTGTAATGTTTGATGACCTTTTCAGAATTTCTAAATTGGGGCTAGAGATATGGCTCAGGAGTTAAGAGCACTGACTGTTCTTCCAAAGGATCCAGGTTCAGTTCCTAGCACCCACAGGGTGGCTAACACCTATCCTTAACTCCAGTTCCAAGGGATCCAATACCATCCTCTAGCCTCCTCAGGCATTACACACACAGGAGTACTTACATGCAGGCAAAACAGTGGTACATATAAAATAAAAATAATAAATCAAAAAATTAAAAAATAGAATCTCCAAATTAATGTATCCTGTTAAAGAATCGTTGGGGATACTTTTGTCTTGCCCAGGGGGAAATTACATGGGAGATTTTCAGTCTCTATGCCCTGAGCCCTCTTCCTTCCACCTGGTATGTAATTTCATTTCTTAAGGCAGAATACTGCTTCAGTTGGTGCCACTGGGAAAAGGGCAGTGTTCTAGTTTACAATTAATTGCTGTGACAAAACACTCTGACCAATACCAACTTGGGGAGGAAAAGGTTTATTTGACCAAACATATTCTAGGTTACAGCTCATCACTGAGGGAGCCCAAAATAGGAACTCAGGGGAGGAACATGGAGGCAGGACCTGAAACACAGGTCTCTGAAGAACACTGCTTACCGGCTTGCTCTCCTGCCCAAGCTCAGCCTGCTTTCTTATACAATACAACCTGCCCAGGGATGGCACTGCTCACAGTGGTCTGGGCCCACCAACATTATTCAAAATCAGTAAAATACCCCACAGACATGGCCACAGGCCAGTCCAACAGAAGAAATTCCCTAATTGAGGCTTCCTCTACCCATGTGTGTCAAGTTGACAGCTAAAGCTATCCAGCAGAAGCAGAGAGAAAACTTCAAAACAGAACATATAGGTTAAGAATAATTCCCTTAATTTTCATCAACAAAAGTGATCTTTCTAAATTGCAATAGTCCATTATAAGCATAATTTTATAGGCAATCCTTCCTGAAATAGTAGCCATCTGTATGTGTTAACAACTATTGTAAGAGACCCATCCTGCCTGTCAAATAGGCAAAAAGCAAGAACTAAATATTTAAGCAGTCTTCAAAGACAGCAGATTAGTAGTATATAGCAGGGAAAAGGGCAGTCAGTTATTTCAAAGTTTAGTCTTGTCCTTCTGGTTGGGTGGTCAGTTTTATCTCTGAGTTTTATGGTTTTGGCCTTTTTATACTTACCTCCTTCCCCATTGGGTAGCAGGCAGAGGATCTTCAAACACTAAATCTTCAATCCTTCATGAGCCCATTGTTTAGATGAGATCTAGACTGAAATTTAATGCAGAACAAAACAAACTATTGGTCATGGGCACCTATAGATGTCTTCTTATAGGATACAGTAAAAACGTTATCACAAATGTACACTAAAATTTGTGTCTCTAGCCGTGGATTCTTCTTGGGTAAATAAATTGAAAAATGACCCAAATAACCTATGCAAAATTGAAACTGAGTTGGCCAACCTGTGAAACTTTTGAAATCCCTAATTTTGTATATCTGCATATACAAAAAACCCCTGATTTTATAAGACAAAATGAGACACTAGTTTATATTTTTTTGTCTTTTAAATTTTATTTATTACTTTTATTTTATGTGTATGTGTGGATTGCCTGCATGTAGGTAAGTGCACCCATGTCGTACAATGCCCATGGAGATCAGAAGAGGCTGTCGGATCTCCTGGGACTGGAGTTACAGACAGTTGTTAGCTGCCACGTGGGTGCTGGGATTCAAACCCGGGTCTTCTACAAGAACGACCATTGTTCTTAACTGCTGAGCCATCTCTCCAGCCCTGAGACCCTAGTTTTTAATACTTACAAACTTACAAATGCACTTGAGTAAAGATTACCTTTTTCCTAGCAGTGAAACATAAAGAAAAAGAATGTCACTGAATACATATTCCACCACTGCTGAAGCCACTGCAGTTTCCTATGTGTCTAATATTTACAATTCAGTACTTTAACTGCTGTGGTCTTGGTCTACTTCTGTGATGATCCACATGGGAATTTTAAACTTTCTGTCAGGGTCAGAGGACATCCAACTTTACATTGCTGGTTGTGCAGACTCAAATTTTCCTCAGAAATCCCTACTTAAGATCAGCTTGGATCTTTACCTATATTGCAGGGAAAAAAAACAGTGTAAGTCAGTATGAAGCAAAGATTAAGTTTATTGAAAAGAAAGTTTTCATTCAAATGAACACATTCTAGTACAGCCAGTAAGAAAAAATGCTAAAGTTTCTATGCAGTCATTATTGATGACCGTAGGTTTTGAAATTAAATTATTGAAATGATGTGAACAACACTTAAATTTAGAGATTAAAACTATTTGGGTCTACCTATGGTTCTAAACACTTTTTTTTTGCTTATGAAATTCTAAGATTGTTTATGAGCTATAGTGCAGGCTACAGCTGAGGACACCAATGAGATGAAAATATAAATTGAAAGGTCAAAGGAATTCTTACTGTGACTAGGTCACAAGCAGATCATGGCATATCCTTTGATTGTGGACATGTTTCATTAGCTGTTTTAATAATGTTTGTGAGGTTTCTCAGAAAACTGAGCATAGCCCTTTTTTATCAACAGAGAATCCAGAAATATACTTTGGTTCTTTAGTGAGATTCCTTATAGTTAAGATGCCTCCAAAAGCAAAGAAAAGTTGGAGAGCAGAAGATAGTTTAAGTGAATTCTAATAAAATGTATGCAACAAGAGAACAGCACATATTTTGACAAACCAAGAAAATAAAACAAAACAAAAAAAATCACCTTGTGGCTTTGATAATTAAAGCTTTTACTGAGGGTTAAAGCAGAGATAGTGTGACACAGGGATCTGGGCACGAGAGTAGACCATAAAACTTAGAGATAAGAATGAATCAGAATTGCTTGGTTCATTAAAGGTGCTGTCACATAATTATCCTTCAGAAATTATCTCTAATAGGAGAGGGGGCTTGTAGACCATGATCTTGCCTTGAGGAGGAAGAGCATTAAAGAAGAATGGTAAAATATATTGTTAACAGTATAGCACTTCCTTAAAGGAAAGGGGGGGCTTTCTTTAAATCTAGAGAGGAACTACAGTAACAGGGATGCTGCCATGAGCAGGATGATATGGGGAGGCCAGAGGAGACCTCAGAGAATTTTCTTGAACTAAGGAAATATCTGACTTTTATGTCTGTTCAGTGAGTGGAAGGAAGTTTCATATCACATGATTTAGTTCAACATAGCATACATGACAAGGAGAATGGAGGAGTAGCGTACTGGGTAGGAACACAGATTAGGGGCTGCTGCAAGGGCACAGCACATCAGGGTTTCTAAACTCTGTCCTAGGGAGAAAGATGCACCAGAGAGCATGGCCTGATTTTTTTTAGCTCATCGAATCTAGCTCCTTATAGTGACCAGCATCTTTTTTATTGAATTTTTTGTATATTTCATATAGAACATTTCAAAACATCTTAATGATCTTTATACCCCCAGCCCTACCAGAATCCTCCCATAGCCTCCCCCCTCTTCCACCGGAGCCCATATACTCTGTCATCTTTTTTACTGTCCACTGTGTTGTCAGTGCTCCCAGCCATTCCCCAGTGCAAGTCCATCCGCTGAGTCTAGTCAGCCTATCTGGAGTCACTTGTTTTAGGAAAATCAGCTCTTCTTCATCTAGCAGTAGTCAGTTGCCAACATTCCTTTAGATAATATTGCTGGTCATTTTCCCAGTTTTATGCTGGGTTACTGTCTGGCTGAGTTTTCATGAGACTTGTGTATGCTGACACCTATGCCATAGAACCATATAAGCAGGTTCCAAGGAGCTTGTAGGACTCTGTTTCCATATGGTCATATATGTCCTCCCTGGCTCTTCTAATCTTCTGCCCCCTCTTCCGAGATGATCCCTGAGCTTTGGGTGGATAAAGTTTAATAAAGGGGACCTGTCCAAGGACCATTGTTTAGCAGACTCTTGATCTATACCCTTTGGCTGTTTGTGAGCTTTTGTGTTCCTGGCCCTCCACTGGATGAGTGAGCTTCATTATTGAGAACTGATTCCTTAGTGTTCTCTTCTTTATCGCTGTTCTATGTTCCATGAGCCTTATATGTAGAGGTTGCATTGCAGATGAGTCCCTTAGGCTTGGGCAATTCATAGACAATGTTTGTGTGTGACCAGTTGTGGTACTTGGTATTAGTCTCTGACTGCTGCAAAATGAGCCTCTTTGATGAGTGGTGACTGGGATATTTGTAAATATAAGGATACACATTTTGTACATAATAAGAAATCACATTAGTCTAGCAATGCGAGAGTTTTGGGATTCTCTCTAAAATCTATGACCACTCCAGCCATGTGTATTAGGTTATGATACAGTACTACACTTGAGTTTCCTCCCTTTGAGTGGGTTTTTAGTCAAATTAGGTAGCTGTTGATTGCCCCCAAGATAAAGGTGCCACTACTGCACTAATGATGTATGCTGTGCTTGCCGTGGATGTGATTATTTAGTCTTGACGCTGGTGCTGAATCATCTGTTGATGTTTTCCCTTGATACTTTCACAGCGTTCTCCAAAGCTATGAGAGCTCACCTTCAGGGGAAGTGGCTTCTAGGTCAGTTGCAGCTCTATTTCTCCCAATCCTATATCTAATGTATGTTCTTTCTTTGGCAATAGGGTCTTACCATCAAGTGATCAGCAGGAGGGTGTAGGAGATATTGGTGGAAAACACTGTGTGCATGAAAGAAATGTCAGTGAAACCCTTATGTATAGTATATATTGACCATGGCAAGAAGATATATCTCTGACTAAAGCTGACAGCATCACTGATCTATGAGATAAACATAGTTATGTAGAAAGCAATTTCATAGTCAAATAATGCCCATTTAGTAAAGCAGAATTAGCTTCTCCACTTAAGATCTATGACCTCTCCAACAATGAACTTCTGTCCAGGTTCACAGCATCTCATGTGAATTCCCTCCTTTGGAGTGGGCCTAAAATTCAATCAGAAAGCAGTTGTTTATCCCCATAACATACTTGTAACTATGATACAAATAGCCACATCTTGCCTGTTAGTAAGTGTTGTCTCTTTCCACAGCTAAGTAAGACTGTAATCTCCTCACCCCCAAGAAGGCTGCATGGGAACTTCTAGTACCATGACACGTCTAACCATTAGGGAGGAAGTTTCCAGCAGAGCTCTAGCTTGATTTCTCTGTCATATGGGTACTAGGGAATCAGGAGTCTCTTGTGTGGGTTCTTAGTCTCATTGATAAAATAATTAGAAAGTGACTTAAAATGAGGCTCAAGGAACATTTTATTAGAGTTTGACAGGAAGGTAACAGGACAGACAGCTATCAGGAGAAGAGAAATGGATAAGAAGAGATATAGCTGTAGCTTTTGATTAAGTGTTGCCAGAAGGTAGGCAGGGTCAGCAATGGAGATCAACAAGCAGCTGCATGGAGTTGGGGAGGAAGGAGGTGAGAGAGAGAGAGAGAGAGAGAGAGAGAGAGAGAGAGAGAGAATGAAAATGTCCAGAGCATCAGGGCACTACCCTTCAAGAACCTGAAACAAACAACAATTTTTTTCCATACCCGAACAAAAAGCAACCAAAATAAACAATATTAACACAACTAAAATTAAATTAAACAAAAGCAGTGAAGTTCCTGTGGTACGCATAACCAACAAAAGACATCCATTTGCCCAAATGGCAATGCAAAACAATAACAAGAGAATATGTCTCCAACAAAATCCGTTAACCCACTAGTCCTTCAGAAGAGCAACTACCCTGAGGAATCCTAGGACACAGAATTTAAAAGAACAATCATAAATGTCATCAAAGAACTTCAAGAAAACACAAACAACTCAAAGAACTCAAAGAAGAAAGGCGTAAATTTGTGATGGAAGCTCAGGAATATACAAATATGTGGCTTAATGAAATATCAAAAAAATTCATGATTTGAAAAGTGAATTCATCAAAGAGAAACAGTGAAGAAAACTCAAACAGAAATGAACACTGGTCTGAAAAACTCCATCAACCACTTAGAAACAATAAGAGAAAGCTGCACAAGCAGAATGAACAGTATGGAAATATAATATTGACATTGGATGATATAATCGAAGATCTGGCCTCCTTAAGCAAATATTACATAAAATTCAAAAAAACTACATGAATGGAATACTCAGAAAATGTGGGGCAATATGAAAAGACCAAATCTACTAATTATAGGCATACAGGAGACAGAAGAATTTCAAGCCAATGGCATTGAACAGACAAAACCAGCACTACAGAGAATGCTTGAAGTAACAAAGGACAGAAAAAAGAAATGAGTATACCCAAATGGCTACAGAAAGAAAGCCCATCTTTTGTTGTCTTCAAGAAACTCATCTCACCTTCAAGGATAGACACTACCTTATAGTGAAAAGATGGAAAAAAAAATATTCCAAGCAAATGACTCTAAGAAACAATCAGGTGTTGCAATTCTAATATGACAAAACTGACTTCAAATTAAAACTAATCAGAAGAGACAAAGAGGGTTATTTCATTCTAATAAAAGGAATAATTTACCAAGAAGATATTATAATCATAAATATTTATGCACCAAACACTGAGCACCGAACTTCATAAAAACAGTACTCCTGGACTATAAAACAGAGATTAACCCCAATTCAATAATAGTAGGTAACTTTAGTACTCCACTACTGTCAATATACAGGTCAACTTGACAAAGAATAAACAAAGAGACATCTGAATTAAATGACATCTTACATGAAATTGACCTAACAGACATCTACAGAATATTCCACCCAAGCACTAAAGAATACTTTCTAGTCAGCAGCCCATACAAGTTATTCTTAAACTGACCACATTCTGGGACACAAAACAAATCTTAATAAATACAAATTCAGTAGCCTTTCTATATTCCAATAACAAGCAATCAGAAAAAGTACTCGAAAAACACTCCCATTAACAATAGCTTCCAAAAAAGTAAATATTTAGGAATAAACATAACCAAAGACATTAAAGATCTCTACAGTGAAAATTTCAAAACTTTAAAGAAAGAGATAGAGGAAAACACTAGGAGATAGAAGGACCTCCCATGCTCATGGATTGGTAGAATCAATATTGTGGAAATGACCATCTTACCAAAAGTAATTTATAGATTTGCTGCAATGCCAATCAAAATACCATCATTCTTTTTTAAATATTTTGTTTATTATATTATGTGTATGAGATTATTGCCCCTTAGTGTGTAAGTACACCCATGTCGTGCAATGCCCATGGAGGTCAGAAGAGAGTGTTAGATCCCCTGGACCTGGAGTTATAGGTGGTTGTTAGCTGCCATGTGGGCACTTGGATTTGAACCTGAGTCTTCTGCAAGATCAGTCCGTGCTCTTAACCACAGGCAGAGCCATCTTTCCAGCCCCACTCATGACATTCTTTACAGAGCAAGAAAAAAAAAATCATCCTAAAAGAGATATGGGAGGTGTTGGAGGGGAGAGAGTTGGCGTGGATTTGGTCAAAACACCTTATATGTATGTATGAAATTCTCAATAAGGTTTTTTAAAAAGTTAAAAAAAATCACATGGAATCACAAAAGACCCAAGGTAGCCAAAGCAATCTTGGGCAAAAAGAACAGTGCTGGGGTAATCACCATATCAGATCTCAGATTATATTACAAAGCTATAGTCATAAAATCTTCATGGTACTGGCACAGAAATAGACACGTAGATCAAAGGAACACAATGGAAGATACAAGCATGAGTACATGCAATTTGAGTCACCTGATACTGGACAAATGTGCTAAGAACACACAATGGAGGAAAGACAGCCTCTTCAACACATTGTGATGGCAAAACTGGATTTCTGTGTGTAGAATAAATAAACTGAACCCTTATCTTTCACTCTGTACAAAAGTCAACTCCAACTGGATAAAAGACCTCAATATAAAACTTGAAACTTGGGGACTTCTGGAAGAAAACAGGCAGTATCCTCCAAGATATAGACTTAGGAAAGGACTTTCTAAATAGGAAACCAGCTGCTCAGGCATTAAGGTCAACAATGAATAAGTGGGACATCATTAAACTACAAAGTTTCCGAACAGCAAAAGAAACAACCAAGGAAGGGAAGAGGAAACCCACTGTGCACTGTGCGGGAGGAAATCCTTACATACTACACATATGACAGATAATTAACATCCGTAATATATAAAGAATTCTAAAAACAAAGAAACAAGAAAATAATCCAATAAAAAGATGGGCAGAGACCTGAACAGAGAGTTCTCAAATGAAGAAATAAAAATGGCTAAGAAGCACCTTAAAAAGGATTCAACATCCTTAGTAATTAGAAAAATACAGATAAAATCCACTTTAAGATTCCATCTTACCCCAGTCAGACTTGCTAAGATCAAGAGAATGAAAGACTGCAAATGCTGGAAATAATGTGGAGAAAGAGGAACACTCATTCACTGCTGGTGGGAATGCAAACTCGTCCAATCACTGTGGAAATCAGTGTGAGTTAGAACTCTCAAAAAAAGTGAAGATTAATCTACCATATGATGTAGATATACCACTCCTTGGCACATACTCAAAGGATTCATCCTACTTTAGAGATACCTATATGTTCATGTTTGTTGCTGTTTTCTTCACAATAGCTAAGGAATGGAAACCACCTAAATGTACCTCAGCTGGTGAATGGATAATGTAAATGTGGTACATTTCCACAATGGAGTTCTACTCAGCAGTAAGAAAAGATAAAATTATGAAATTTACAGGTAAATGAATCGAACTAGGGAGTATTATGCTAAGTGAAGTAACACAAACACAGAAAAGCAAGTGACGCACATTCTCCCTCATTTGCAGATTATGTCATCAATCCCTTATATAGGAGTATGTAAATTCTGATGTTAACACCAGGACTCAGGAAAATGGAGGTAAAGAAAAAGAAAGAAATTGTGATAGTAGACAAAAAATATTACTGGGGGATGTGGGGAAAGAGGGAGTGTTCAGTGGGGAGGAGAGGAGGGAGAGATATATAAGGGGTCACTCTGTGGGGGGAAAGGAAGTCAGGAGAGGGTAGATGGTGGGAGGCAGCTGCTACTGGAAGGAGGGTTTAGATAATGGGGGCACTAGGACTGGGAAGGGATGAGGGGGGCTGAATGGGAGGAAGGAGAGTGGAGATGGTTGAGTCTTAGGGGGCTGAGAAACCCAGGGGGGAATTTGGTGCCTTCAGAACTCCATGGGAGGTGCATATATGGTGTCTGAGCATTGGTGCTTGTGTATACCTAGGAGTGCTTGGCAGGGGGCACAGTGCCAGATGGAGGAGCCCTCTTTTTGAGTGGTTGGTGGGAATTGTCCATGAAACTCCTGAGATAACACACACTATTGTCAAACATCTTGGTTGTCTCTGAGGACTAGTAGATAGGACCCTACTGCTGAAGACAGGACACATTTCAGATACAGGACTTGAAGTAATGGAGAAGGAATTGACCTAGAAGTCTTCTAACCGAGGTTTGGCTATAACAGTGCTAGATGATGATATGTAAATTGCTAAGGGAGAAAAACAATCAATAGTCCAACCCAGCCCTAAAGCCTAATAACCATAAGGACTCACAAGGCAAACTATCTCTGTTGGTGCAGAAGAGACACTGTTATCTGGGAGGCAAGGAACATCTATCTAATTGGACTTGAAGCCCCCTCCATGGGAGTGAAGTCATGGGTGGCTCTGTAAACTCAGTCAAGTACACATGTCAAGAGAGGATGTAGATCCTAGAGAAAACCCTCTCTCTTTAATAGCTCTAGATAAATGCAATTTCTTACCGTATGTTAAATATGGATCCTTATATTTACAAACAAGCATACCATACACCACTCACCAAAGAAGCTTCTTTTTGAAACAGATGTAGGTTACTACAGAATTGCATAACTGGTCAGACAACAGAGAGTATATGTCTGAGAGATCCCCAGTACTAGGTGACACATCTACAGTTGAACCTCTACAACTAAGGCTCATGGAACCTAGCGGAACAAGGGGTAGAGGGAAAAATTAATGCATCCTTCAACTCTCACCAGTAAAGCTTCCTTGTACAGTAGAGTGTGATGCACACAGAAGGCCACAACTGCCCAAGTTTTAAAGAATAAGTGAGTACAGAGTGTATATCACTGGATAGGGCTGCTATATTGAACCTCACCCATCCACGGCTCGAGGACCATTGCAGAAAAGGGTCAGAAAGATTGTAAGAGCTAAGGCTGATTCATGAACACAGTGAAGTGGAGGCTTTCAGGCCACTGGAAGCTTGCACAAGTGAACTTGTGGCAATGGGCATTGAGAACAAGGACTCATGCCAAGTCAATTGAACAAGGACCCAGAGGAGAGGAAAGAGATGGGTGACAGGCCAGTCCTAGACTGAGAGCTGTTGGAGGCTGGTTGCTGCTGGATGGCAGAGAGTATGCATTGCTCCTGATCTTTGGTTGGATTGACTCAACTCCAGTGGGTGAATTTACACTGAAGGGCATTGGGGCACAAACGCTTGACTGGAGAGGCAAAATGGATGGGGTCCAGAGGGGTGATGGGGGAGGCATGGATGGGAGAGGTGGTCTGGGTTTTATTGAGTGCTGTTGTATGAGAATATAGAAGCTCAATAAGAAATTAAAAATATAAAAAGAAACTCAGGCACAATTATGATGTGTTGTGTCATAAAGCCATGCTATTTTACTTTTAGTCACAGTATTATTCTAATTATGATTTATTTCCTTCCTTTCTCTATTTGCTGTGACCCTTAGCCTATAAAACTCATATTATTTCTAGTGGGATATATGTATTTTAAATTAGTGACTACTGTTTTTGTTCAATATATTCATTGTTTCCAAATAGGAGCTTCTAATAAGACTATAAACTGGATTACATATTAGAAATAATGGCAATAAAAGTAGAAACAATTGGACAAACAGGCGGTCATGATTCTGATAGAGTTGACATTAAATAAAAAATAATGATGTATCATATTCAACAATTAATTTGTCTATGTCTCCTGCTCCGGACACCTATAAATTTAAATCTTTATGGAGAAATTTTGAGTAAAATGAGCTCTGTGATGCTATTTTTAATTTCTTTATAAAAATTAAGGTGAAAATTATGGTATGTCTAGTCTTAGGGTCAGTGTATTGTTAATTTGGTCTCAAAGTGTTTAAATAGGTCTTAGAGCTATATAAATAACTTTGAGCTAATCTTATATTTTAGCTAATTTGGCAAAGCTAATAAAAGTTTAGTATGGTGTTCCTAAGCCACATTACAGTTATGCCTGAATGAAAAACTCATCTTGACTCTTAGCAATACTTTGATGGCCAAGAGTGAACCTGAATTATGAGACCCACCCATTCCATCAGATGTCTTAAGGAACTATGCTCTTGAGCTGGACTGGGCTTCACTGATAGTTTTTTTTCTTGTCATTCATAATTTTATTGAAGCAGTATTTCCAGCAATAATTTGGGAAGTAGAAGCTAACCACATTTATCTTAGAGAATCTTGCCATTTAATCACTAGGCCTAAAATCACACACAGCCCAAACAGACTCATTTTTCTTATTGCTTTCAGAGAGAATAGCAAGCTACTTCTTGTGCTCTGATATGTTAATCAAACACACTCTTCATTCATTCACTATATTTTGTGGAGCACAAGATGTGAACCTGAGGAATTAAGGACAGGTACCTACATAACAAAATGAGCACATGACTCAGTGTGTTTACATTATAAACAGTAAGCTTCTTGGTTGCAGGGTTAGTGAAAGTTCTTAGTCCAGATTATGTACATATTGTAAAAGTAATTACTACAGTTTGGTATGGAAAAATTTTCATCAAAATGCTCACCTTCATTATCACCTAAAACTTAGCATTATTGATTTGAAAGTGAACTATCATATAGTATATCAAATATTTTTATTGAGAATTTTAAAAAATCATTTATTATTTTTATTTTATATGTGTAAGTGTATTGCCTGCATGTATGTAAGCACACCCATGCTGTGCAATGCCTATGGAGGTCAGAAGAGAGTGTTGTCAGATCCCCTGGAATTGGATTTACAGATGGTTGTTAGCCACCATGTGGGTTCTGGGAATTGAATCTGCGTTCTCTGCAATAGCAGCCAATTCTCTTAACCAGCCTCAATATATCAAGATTTTTTGTGATATAAACATAAAATATCTTCTTTTAACAAAGTATAGTAGTTGTGATGACTCAGTGAGGAAAGTGCTTGCTGCACAAGGATAACAACCTGACTTCAGATCCCTAACACTCACAAAAAAGGTGGATGTGGCAGTTTAGGTCTATAACCCTAGTGCTGGAGAGAGGGTAGAAATGAGCAGATTCCTCTAATCTGTGAATTCCAGATTTAGTGAAAGGCCCTGTCCTAAAAAGAAGACCGAGATTAACAGAAGATGACAAAAGTCAACCTCTGGCCTGCACACCTGCACACACACATGTAATTTCTTAATCATGTGCTCAGAACAAAATCTTCAATTTATCTCCAGTTTTTATATTCAAATTAAACTATAAATGCACATGCATTAATCGAAGTACGCATTTGATTAAGAAAAGTATTGCTGTTTATATGCATTATTCATTTGAATTTTGTGTCCTCTAAATTTGATTGCTATGTCTAAAGCCACTGTGAATGACTAGTGGAAAATAATGTCCATACTGTAAATAATATACAGAGCTTTACTCCTGCTGGTCCTTAAATTGTAGCTTTAATAAACGACTGTGTAGCTTGCTTTGCTATATTCCACATGACTTCTGTGCACCTCCAGAGGTTATTGCTTACTCCGCAACACTTCTGTGAGCATTACACTGTAAGATTTTGTGATGTTCACTGAGTCCTAAAATGGTAGTCTCTTCAGTTTATATCACAGGTCCCAGATGGCTTTACTTAATTCAATTCCACAGCTACCTTTTTAAGAGAGTATATTAAAGCCAAAGAATCCTTCAATAGAATCAGTGAGCAATGAAGTTCACAAATAGACCCACACCACTTTAGTTGCCAATTATATTTCCTCATGAATGAGTTTTTGAGTTGCAGCCAAATTTAAAATTAAAAAGATCTTGGCCCACATGACCTTTGTGAGAAACCTAAGTGTTCCTCATTTCATTAAAAAGCAGAAAGATATTGGAGAT